>NW_026067918.1:5419012-5570501 GCF_014885135.2 Alexandromys fortis | reverse complement strand
TCCCCCCCCCCCTCTCTGTGTTAGTGGCACTTGTGTTCATGCATGCTCATGCAGAGGCCAGAGAAGAACATCAGCTGTCCTCCTCTGTTGCTCTTCACCCAATTCCCTTGAGGCAGTCTCTTGCTGAACTTGGATCTAGGCTTGAGGCCAAAAAATCCCAGCAATCCTCCAGTCTCTGACCCTGACAGCCCAGAGGTAGAGGCAGGCCTGTGGTCATGCCCAGCTTTTTATATACATTCTGGGGATTTAGACCCAGGTCCTCATGGTTGTACAGCACGCTCTTACCCACCGAGGCATCGCCTCAGCCCTTCCTAGATATTTTATGCTGCGTAATTA
Organism: Alexandromys fortis; assembly: GCF_014885135.2. Lineage (NCBI taxonomy): Eukaryota > Metazoa > Chordata > Mammalia > Rodentia > Cricetidae > Alexandromys > Alexandromys fortis. The sequence continues at coordinate 5,570,165 of NW_026067918.1, read as the reverse complement.
GTCTCTGCATCCCACTTCTCCCTTTAGACATTTTATTTCTCCTTTTCCCCATCATTCCTTAAGAAATGTAGCCAGGCGATGGTCGCACATGCCTTTTAATCCCAGCACTCGGGAGGCAGAGGCAGGTGGATCTCTGTGAGTTCAAGGCCAGCCTGGTCTACAAGAGCTAGTTCCAGGACAGGCTCCAAAGCTTAAGAAAAACCCTGTCTCAAAAAAAAAAAAAAAAAAAAAAAAAAAAAAAAAAAAAACCCTGCATGCCTGGATTTTTTTTCCTTCTTGGGTGCTTAGACTATTCTTGATTCAGAGGAGTACTTAAATCCTCTCATTGCTCTCAACGTGTACGTATTCCTGATACCATTCTCCTTGGATCCTTGTAGTTTTAAGCCATGTAACTTACGGATATGAGTGAGCACATTTAATGAACTTTCTCAAGAGGAATGGCTCACTGCTTTACTAAAAGACGGTGCTTCAGAACAAAGGTATCTTTTAGAATCAAGCAGCTTTGATTAATTAACTTTAATTCTGTACTGTTGAGACTGTCTTATGTCTAAAGAGCCTACATAATGGCCTGATTGACAGTTCAAAATATAAAGCTGGCTACTGTGAAAAATCTCTCCAGCAACTTAGGGCAGCCACTGGAGGCAATTGAAGTGGCTAGTTCATTTCCTAGTCTTCCAAAGAGGTTTTATTTATGTGTAACTACTTGGATAATTTCTACTTTGTTTTGATTTTTAAGAGACATTTTCTTTTATATATAGTTTTGTGTTAGGGAAAAATTGCCAGGATAAATCCCATCACTCAAGTGTCCCATTTGCTAAGATTTTATATTTTAATGCCACACTTTGCACAGCCACAATAACAATTATAATTAATTTTGATGTGGGCAGGGCGCAGATAGCTGAATTTCATAGCTTATCAGATTTTGTTAATTTTTACCCCAATGTCCCTTTTCTGTCCCAGGATCCCATCCAGGATGCCATGTTAAGTTTAACTATTGTTTGTCTTTGATTTAGCCTGTTTTACAGTAATTGCTCAGACTTTGTCTTATCTTCCTTTAAAAAAAAATTAGAGATTTTCACATGTCAGCTATAAACCATGCTATCTACATATTCTATATTTAGGGATTGTTTCAATGACAATTACTTCCACAACTCACCCCTCTCTTTTCTCCCTCCCCCACCCATACCTGTGTATCCCAGGGAGTTTCATTAAGGCTATTAGAAAAATATGGGCACCTGACCAGTAGCTAGTCTTGTTGAAGAAAGTCTTGTTCCCAGCAAACACCTGTGTATAAATCCTCAGACAGGTGTGGGGTCTCCTGCGCTCCTCACCACTCCAGACAAGAATGTTGGTGGGCCATCGTGCCCTCTGGATAGGTAACCACAGCTGCTGCGAAAGAGTTCAAGGGTGCACTTTCGCTTTCTAATCCCCTTAGCCCACAGGTATGGCTGTTAGTGTGGTTTTATGCCATTGGGTTCTCACCCATTCTGTCCTTTTAGAACACGGGATTTCAGAATTGGAAGGGATGCTACAACCCAATGGAAAGGTCGGAAAGTTGGCAGAAGAAGCCCAGGGTTAGCTCAGACTGCCTTCAACTCCCACGGGCCCTCGTTTCTGCCACTCTCCCGTATCCATCAAGCGTTCAACGGCAGTGGTCACACTGTAATAAGGACAGTGCTTAATTACCGAGTACTTGCCTTGAGCCTACTGGGTAGGAAATTATTTACTTATATTCTTTTCCCATCACATCCAATTTTAGAAAATTGCCATTTTCCTCACTTGAACAGACGACAGGGTTTAGGAAACAGTGGTCGAATTCCTTTGCCTAAGAAGGCATAGCTAGTAGTGGGTGAAGCCAGCATGGTGGTACAATTACAGAGAACACATACATGGCCTGGCTCTTAGATCTTTCTGTGAATCTTACAGAGCAAAGCCATACACAGACTAGAGAGAATGCGGCAGAAACTGCCTTGAGTTCTCATTCTAGAGAGGAGGGAAAGTTGTGGGCAAGAGTAAGAGTCAGTAAAGCCCCCACACACCCACTTCCTCTTGAATTAATGACCAACACTGGGTAGATGTCATATGTCAGATACTGCATGTGACATACTTAGACTAAAACTTCTTTTGATTGAATTCAAGTTTGACTGAATGTTACATCCCTGTTAACATTATACAATTTGATTTCTTGTACTATAAATATGTCCGAAGAGTACATGTTATATTCTTATCCTAAGGAAATATTGCATGGGATGTACTTATACCAAAAATTTTTATTTCTCAAATTCAAAATAACTGAATGTTAGATTTTAGCTAATATTATGCAATATCTATCTATCTATCTATCTATCTATCTATCTATCTATCTATCATCTATCTATCATCAATCTGTCTATTGGTGTGTCTTAACGTTGCACAGAATGTACTTACCCTAATGCCATGCGTAATACTTCAATGGGCATCTTTATTTTGAAAAGAATATTTGCACGTTGGTCTGAAATTCATATTTCACTTGGTGTCTGGAATATTTGTTTGCCAAACAGGGTGACTTCTCAGGGGCAGCCCTTTTGGAGGACACGGAAAAGTGTAGACATTGCACTTTCTTGCCTTTCCTTAGTCACAGTGATTTCTCCCCTAGTCCTTCCCTGTACCTACTTTCATTTCTATTGCTAAGGGAAAACACCTTGATCAAAAGAGACATAGAGGGAGGAGAAAGCTTATTTTAATTTGCAGTTCCTGGTTACTGCCCAGTATTTTGGGGAAGTTAAGGCAGGGACTTACGCAGTCAGTCCCAGAACATCCTCAGTCAAGAGTTGAGAAGAAAAAAGAAAGACATGGATCCTTGCTTTCTTGCCAGATTTCTTTACTCTTATACAGCTCAAGGCCAAGCCTAGAGTGTGGTGCTGCCCACAGTGGGCTGGATCATTTAACAATCAAGGTAACCCCTCTACCCTGACTGACATGCCAATAGGCCAACCTGATCTAGATAATTCCTTAGTGGAGACTCACTTTATTATATATCATAGGTTCTGACATTTAAAACTAACCGTTAAAACCCCTAGTCGTTCTCTCTCTTTTTTGTGTCACGCCATCTCGAAGGCACATCCTATGACAGCAGCAGCATCTTCTCGAGCTGCCCAGGCTGCCCAGGCTGCCCAGGAGTGGACAAGGAGTTGTTTACCTTCTCTGTCCCTGGGACACCCCCTATGACTTCCAGGCTTTCTCTCTACTCCAAGAACACCTTCCTCCCAGCTTTTGCTGTACCACCTAATCCTTTGCCCCACCCCAGACCTACGCTTTGCCAATGTCCCCACCCTGCCTGGAGGCAAACACTGGCTTGCATCTGTCTACTTGGTGTACATTAATATTCACCTAAGTCCCAGGGGTCCCCCTGGAATGAGGCATCAGCAAGTCTGGCTCCCTTGCCGTCCACTCTCAGATAGGCTTTCAGGGGATGGGGTGAGCCCTTGGGGTAGGCTGGGTGGTGCCCTGAACACACTAGCTACAGTCAGAACTGTTGTACTCTCTGGGCTGGGGGGGGCGTGCCTTCAGCTATTTTAAGGCCAGTCTGGTGAATGCTGGGTTCCCTTCGTTTACCTAGGCTTTCGATATTTTCCCTGGCAGACACCAAGGTGGTCACAGAATGTGGGGAACCAGGCAAGGGAAAAAATGAGCGCTCTGTGATGACGCCCCTGGTAGCTGCTGCTAAATTCCATGGAAAAGCTGGGGGCTTGCTATCTTGGCCTATGGGTGTCTCCTGAAACTGGTAGCTGCATTGGCCCCTGCTCAAGTCCAGAGACATGGAAAAAAGCAATTCGTCTGCAAAGTTGGTGCTCAGCCTGCCTGGTAGCCCAGCTCCACCCCTTCCCATGGAATGCCTTTGCCCACCGTGAATGCCCCTTTATTGTCAGCGGGCGATACTGGCTTTTCAAAAATACTATGGAGGCCTTGTATCCCACATGCCTGCGGCATGAAGGACCTGTTTCCCTTGCAAGGATGCTGGCTGAAAAACTCACCTAGAAATCTGGAGAAAATATCTTTAGTGGTCAGCTGGGGAAGCCGGCAATAACTGCCTTCTCTTTCTTAGTCCATTGGCCACAAGTGGCCAAAGGGATCGTTGTTGTAAGAGAAAGAGGCGTCTTCAATACTTCAGCAAATCTCCTCAGCCTGTCAAGAAGATAGAATTAGTTACCTTCCATGAGTGCTTTGCAAGAAGGGTGTCCTTCTGACTTGATGCATGGTTGGCCTTCTTGGCTAACCCTTCCTCGTTAGGGCCTCAGTGGAAAGTAAGTGTTTCCATGAGACTAAACTTGGATACATGGTTAAATATCAGCCAATTGCATGGACCACACATTTGCTACACACTTAGATGAGACACTCTTGAGCACACACGATGACCTTCAGCCTAGATAACAGGACTGCTTGGAGGGAGGGGTCTTTGCATTTGCCTTATAGAGGTCAGAGGAGGTAATTTGATAATTTTTTCTTCCTGTACACTAATTCTCTTGAGCGTTTGGTCATCTGCTTGTAACTTCATCCTTTGGGGAAAAAGAAGCCATGTACAAACTTGAAGACTTTGTATTCATTTGACTACACATTCATAATGGTCCCTAGTCACATCTAAGGAATAAATATTTTAACTCTTTTCACATCCAGTTATAAAGGCCACACCCCTAAACAGTTCTGTATCTCTGTGTCTCTGTGTATCTGTCTCTGTCTTTCTCCCTCCCACCCAGCACCCCCCTTTGTGTGTGTGTGTGTGTGTGTGTGTGTGTGTGTGTGGTTGCTTTGAAAGCAGTAGAACCATATGGACTGACTCAAGATCTCCCAACTCTTCCGGTCATAGGAAATGCCCAGGGGCTTATTAAAAGCATTAAGTACCCTCTACTCACAGAAACTAAATCAGATCCTTCGACAAAGACATGGAAAGCTACTTGAACACAGCCAGACATATTTTGGCAGGAAAAGGCAACATTCCAGATTTGGATGTGGGACTCAGGGTCAGTGTACTTCAGAGTCATGGGAAAGTGATAGACAACCCTCATGGGGTAGATATCCGAAAAGGATACTGAGCTGGGCTAACCCCTCCCTTGGAAAAATTTCACAGGATCCTGGATGGTGCTTTTCCACGCATACATTAGACATGCTTGCTACACAGGAATCGGGAACCTGGTAGAGAAGTCAGTTGATTGAGAGCAGAAGCTTGAAGCAGAAACCCACATGGCTCTTTTGCTTCCCATTCATGGAATACACAGCCCTGTAGCTGTTACAGCAAAGGTGCCCCCCCCCCCCCAAATCACATCAGGTTGTGTAGCACAACCTATGTGCCTGACACTTTGGTAGCTGGCCAACCTATATGTCTCATGGTGGTGACCTAGGGTAGGTCATTTTTGAGGCTCCTCAGAATGAAGTAATTTGTAAAAGTCCAGCCATTCTGTCAGGAGGAAAGCCAGGACTGGAATTTGGTTCTCTTGGGTTCTCTAATCCAGAGGGTCACGGGTTTGCAAATGCATCAGATGTGTTTTTCAGAGTGGCGTAGAGAAAGTCACAGGGTGAATGCAGCTCACTGTGGTGAGTTGGTGGGCACGTTTTTACCTTCAGACGAATAACATACTATTTGAGGGGAGACAGATCCATCGGTGAAGTGCTCACTGTGCACACACGAGGGCCAGAGTGCCGTTCCCAGCACAGGTGCTCATATATTTCCAGTGCTTAAGAAGTAGAGACAGGAGGATCCTTGGGGCTCGCTGGCCAGCTAGTCTGCCTGGAATCTTCCAAGTTTAGTGAGAGACCCAGACCAAAATAAAAGTGACAACAGCCTGAAGAAGACCCCGATGTTGATCTTTGGCCTCCTAATGCATATGCCGATGCCCCCCCCCCCCACTCTTCCTCCCATGCAGAAAAAGCCGCAGGATAAACACAGAGAGAGTTATTTTTGACATTTTTACCTTAGCACAGAGGAAAGCTAGCTCTAATGCTAAAGCTTAAAATAGGGTCTATAAAGCACTTTTTGTTGTCAGCTGGCTAATCCCGAGCCTCAGAAATCTCCCTTGATTTCTGTTTTGCATTTGCTTACTTGAAAACTTTGAGGAATACCGTGTTCTGTTCAGTCACCAACATTCTCCTCTCAGCTTGTACACTTAACAGGACATGCCATGAAAAACATTCAGGGCTTGAAAAGGGCATGGTATCAAAACACCTAAAGCAAACATCCTTTGAATATGCAAGAGCAATTTAGGGGAAAAGAAAACACACTTGTAAACCCAAATAAGCACAAAACCACAAAAAGAAGGGAGAGGACTTCTGTTGCAAATGGCTCCTTCACGAATCTCTCTTTCCTTCCTTCCTCAGGTAAGCGTGGTGGGGCCCTCGGAGATACGTGGGAGCAGTTGCAAGGGGCCCCTGTACCACACTGTTCCCCAAGCTGCAGCATTTGTGCCAAGCAAGAAATCTATAATGTTTCACATACTGTGCTGCCGACGTGTAGAGCCGCTTGCTACAGCTGAACATAACTGTGAACCTTTGCCATTCATCCCATGAAAGGAGACGTCATGGAAGATGATGGTAGGCTTCTGTGGGAGGGCTAGCACCTTGTGACCGGCTTCTTTTTTATTTACTTGCTTTGTTTGTTTGTTTGTTTGTTTGTTTGTTTTGAGCTAGGGTGTCTCTGTGTAGCCTTGGCTATCCTGGAATGCTCTTTGTAGACCAGACTGGTCTGCAACTCACAGAGGTCCATCAGCCTCTGCCTCCCAAATGCTGGAATGAAAGGTGTTTGGCACTACTGTCCGGCTTGCTTTTAATAATTTTTAAGAGGATGTAGAAGTATGGCTCGGGCTGGAGAGACAGCTCAGTGGTTAAGAACATTGGCTACTCTTCCAGAGGACCCAGGTTCAGTTCCCAGCACTCCTACGGCAGCTCACAACCCTCTCGAACTCCAGTGCTAGGACTTCCAACATCTTCTTCTGACCTCTGAAGGTGCTGTCCTCAGGTCACATCCATGACTTAGTCCCCTTCCCATGAAAGAAAAAAATGTTAAAAAAGGAAAACAAACAAACAAATAGAAAAACCCCAAAGCCAAGGATGCTGGTCGTAACTTGGGACTGGGGCTGCAGCTGAGTTGCTCCGTGTTTGTCTAGAACACACAGAGTTCTGGGCTCCATCCCTAGCACTGTACAAACTTGGCATGGTGGCACCTGCCTGTAATCCTGGCTCTTGGGAGGCAGAATGGTAGGCTTGGGATACTTAAGACTGTTTCCAAAACCAAACAAAGCAGAAAAAATAACCTTTAGTGTATAGTATGGAGCCACTCCTACGTGCCCAATGAAGAACTGTCCCACCCAAAATACCGAAGGTGTCAAAGCCTGGGTGAACTTACAGCAGGCAGACTGTTCCATGCATTTCACCTTCAAAAGAGCTGTCATGGCATATCGTTGTCAGTCCCATTTTATAGAGAATATTTACGGCTAAGGAAATTAGCTATAATTGTTTCAGTTTCGGGCACACTCAAATTTCTTACTTAAGATGTTTTAGGTCCTGTGGTCATCGCAAGCATTTGCAGTGTCTGGGGAATGGTTCCCTTAAATGTCAGGATGAAAGTGGCTCCACATAAGCCGACCGATCCAACCCCCATTCTATTGTGGAGTCAGGCCGGTTAACAGCTGGTGACTGGAGCGTGGGCCCCAGATATATACTGTCTCTGAAAGTAACGAAAAGTTGACCTAACCATGAGATAACAGCCAGAGAGACAGAGTCGGACTCTATGCTGATTGAGAAATATTTTTTCCATGCGTGATCGCTAGGCTGTTTTCCCACATCCTGAGTTCTTCCTGGGGTCTGATAGTGATGTGGCATACGCGATTGAGAAAACAGGGGCTTGGGTGCCACGAGACCCAGACAGAGGCAGTCCCCCTACCACAACGTTAGACAGAATTAGGTCATAGAATTCCAAGAGTGTTCGGTCCTTTGGAAGACAGCGTCTATTTTTGTTTCTTCTGTTTTGATAAATGCCAAATTCCTTGTCAAAGTGTTTATGACTAGACAGAAAATCAGATTGTGTCTTCTGAGTCATTTCTTTGCTTCTGGCCTGGATGTTTGATTTAAATTTTGGAAAACCAGTGGTGTGTGTGCGTGTGTGTGTGTGTGTGTGTGTGTGTGTGTGTGTACATGTGGAAGTCAAAGAACAACTTTGGGGAGTTGGTTTTCTCTTTCTCCAATGAGATCCGGGAACTGGGACTTGAACTCAGGTCCAGGAGTTGGTTTTCTCTTTCTCTAATGAGATCCAGGAACTGGGACTTGAACTTAGGTCCTCAGCCTGTGTGGCAAGCACTCTTACCTACTGAAAAATGTTGCTGGCCCAGAGCTAGAGGCTTGACCATGTCCTTTTCTCATGCGCTATCAATTTCTATCTGGATATTCTCTATTATTTTTGATTTTTGCGTAGTACTTTCTGTTCGCATTCCTCCCTCTCTTTTATTTCTTATACTCCCCTCTGCCCATGTAAAACTAAAGATTCATGAGAATGGTCTAAATAATTTAACCCCTCACTGGGCAAATCTGTGTATTTGTTCCAAAAGGGGTAGGGCAAAGACATCCTCAGTACAATGAGAGACGGACTTTGAAGTCTTTTGTAAATGGGAGTTTCCTAAAAGTTCTTGAAACATAAAAAGAGGGCATAACCAAGGTCAAATCCAAATATCAATTTTTTTCTTCCTCACAATAAAAAAACCCTTCCTGTCTTCAATAGCTACTTGCTTTACCCTCCTATGAATAAATATTTTAATAAATTGCTATTATTTAAAATAATTGAACTGTGACTCTCACAGACATTAGTTGTTGGCTGAGGTTTCTGTCCCGCCCAGTCTCACAGTCATTCAGTCCCAAAGAAATACACAGAGATCTACATTAATCATAAACTGGTTGGTCTGCAACTTAGGCTTCCTATTAATTAATTGTTACATTGTAACCCATAATTCTTGTCTGTGTTACCACGTGGCTTGGTACCTTTCATCAGTGGGGCATTCTCATCTGCATCCACATCTGGGTGATGACTGCAAACTGAGCTTTCCTCTTCCCAGAATTCTCCTGTTCTCATTGCTCTGCCTCTACTTCCTGCCTGGCTACTGGCCAATCGATGTTTTATTAAAAATAATACAAGTGACAGGATAAAAGATTATTCTCCCACAGCATTTGGTTATCATGGATATGGGGTCAGTTTGTTTGTTACTGTGAGACATACCAAAGTGTCGCCTCTACCCAAGTTGAACTTGACATGTTGTCTGATTATCCTTACATGCAGATGTAGCAATTATGTGTTACCTTCAAGTTTAGAGGCTTAAGATGGTACCTGTTCATCATCTTATGGCCCGCATAAGCAAGGATTCTGACATTGGCACCCTTGGTCCCAAGTGAAAAGATTTATTACAAGGCTAAAGTCAGGGTCTAGGGTCCTAGTCCCATCTGTGGCCTCAACTGAAGAAAGATCCACTTCTGAGCTCATCCCTGTTGGCAGCTGCCATTCTGTGACAGTTCTGGTCAGTGGGTCCTGCTGTCTCACCAACCTACTGCTTGGAGCCACCTTGTTCCCTGCCATGTGGCTCTTCACACTGTAGATTGCTTCATGGAAAAGGAACTCTGGGAAAGCAGTTGAGAGAACTTGCTAACAATATGGAAGGTATGGCCAATTGGCCTGCGTAGTGGGAGGCGAGAGCCGCTTGTTGGTTAGAAAACCACGATTTGATTTCAAGTCTTGGAAGGCTAGCTGCTTCAGGTATAATGCCCCTGTTTGTGATGAAGGATGGAGGTTTCCTCAACCTCCCCAACATCATATTGATAGTCTTTGCCTTAGAAAATATTTCAGATCTAAAAAAAAAAATCAATGAATTATTTATGTACTCTCACCTGTTTTATGTATCTGTCAGTGCTAAATAATGATACTCGGAAGTGATTTGCCTTTGAAGAAGCTACATAATAAAGCTCCACCAGGAGTAAGAGATGCCTTTGTGACCCTCTCCTCTGTGGAGACCAGGAGTGGGTACCATTACGCTCAGAGTTAGGCAGGGTGTTTAAATCCTCCTTTGCCCCTCCCATCTACATTTGTATAACCTAAGGAATAAAGAGCCTGGCTTTTTTATTTTATTAATATTTGAACAAAGGACAAGAGAAGAGTAATATTTTGTGGCACATGAAATAAAAGGAACTTTAAGCTTTAGTTCCAATCAAATGATATCGGAACACAACCCCATCCATCTGCTTCCACCCTGTTCCCTTCATATGTGGATACCTAATTTCCAATGTGCTGGTATTTGGTGGTGGTGGTGGGGTGCTTCCATCGCTTGTAAGATAAGGATGGGGCCCTTGTGAGCAGTGCTACCGTACTTATAACAAACCCTCCAAAGTTGGTTCTTCCCGTTTGCAATGTGAGGATATAGAGAAGCTAGCACCTGGGAAAAAGCAGGCTATGGCAGCTGTAGCAGCTACTGACTCCTTCTTCTTGGACCAATAGGCCACCAGAGCTATGAGAAGGCAATTTATATTGTTTATATATCATCCAGTCTCTGGCATTCTTTCCAAGAATCTCAAATAGAGCAAGCTATTGTTTGTGGCTACTTCAACTAAAATGGCTACATCAAACGGTTGCCATAGAGACTGTATGTCTCAAAAGCCTGAAATTGTTACTACTTGGCCCTTCTAGAGAAGGATCCTCTATCCCTGACCTAAAGGAAAATTAACATCATTGTACCATATTAGAGAATCAGATTGGGGTGTTGGGAGAGCAAAATGCTTTGTGGTCACCTCCAGGACAGATAGAAGAAAGTCTTTCAAAGAAGGAGGAAAAAATAAAAAAAATGTGGTATTTCAAAGGCCAGGTGCTGTTCATCTTTTCTTTTGAGACAGGGTCTCTCATGGACTTGGAACTTACCAAGATGACAAGGCTTGCTGGCTAGTTAGATCTACCTGTCCCTACATCCCCAGCACTGGAATCCCAGGTGTGCACCATCGTCTGCCCTTTGGGGATCCAGGTTAGGTCTTCTTGCTTGTACAGCAAGTGTTCTCCAACTGAGTCTTCTCTCCAGCCACTCTCCTCAATGGGTTTCAGTCGGTTAGGGGGTCATCGGTGCAGGCAGTCATGGTGACCCACAGAGCATCATAAAAATGTAATAGAGTCAACAGTGGTGACAGGGCCATGAGAACAGGACATGTATTTCTTTGGCTAATTGGTAAAAATGTAGCTATAACAAATAGTCTAGCCCAAAGGTTCTCAACTTTCCTAATGCTGCAACTCTTTAATAAAGTTCTTCATGCCATGGTGACCCCCAACCATAACATTATTTTTGTTGCTACTTCATAACTGTAATTTCGCTCCTGGTGACCCCCAAACATAAAGGTATTTTTGTTGCTACATCATAACTGTAATAACTTCTTGATTGGGGGTCAGATGAGATGGTGTGCATTCAGGGTGGTATGGTTGTAGTTTTGTGGCTACTTTATAACTGTAATTTTGCTACTGTTAAGAATCAGAATATAGCCAGGTGATGGTGGCACATGCCTTTAATCCTGGCACTTGGGAGGCAGAGGCAGGTGAATCTCTGTGAGTTCAAGGCCACCCTGGTCTACAGAGTGAGGTTCAGGATAGCCAGGACTGTTTCACAGAGAAACCCTGTCTCAAAAAAAAGACAAAACAACAACAACAACAAAAAGAATCATAATGTAGATTTCTGTGCTTTCTGATGGTCTTAGATAACCCCTGTGAAAAGGTCTGCCGATCCTTTTTGCCACCCACAGGTTTATAACTGCCATTCTAGGCTGTCAGATGAGTCAAAGCTGAGATGGATCTGAGATCTGGGGCTGACTCAACACTGGGTACAGCATTAATGAGCCCAAGGACGCTTATCTGAACCGAATATGACAGGTCGAATCTTTGCTTTCAAGTGATGGGCCCATCAAAAGAGTAGCTAACACTGAGAGAAGGTTCTCTGAGAAGAGGTGAGAACACGTATTTGTAGTTCAGAATAAAAGCAGCCGAGAGGGAGGCATGCACTCTGTCAGCCCACAGAGATAGGACGGCCTGGCGCTTTACTATGTTAAAACGAGAAGGTCTGACCGGACCATGAATCAATCTTTGACCAAAATCCCATCCCATACCCCAGTTCAAACTCAAACAACATGGACTCACTCTGCCTCTGGCTCTAGGAGTATCTGGCCTAGCAACCAACACCCTCCAGCTTACGACCCAGCTCCTTCTTGACAGCCTGAGCCGATAGTTTCTGGAACTCGCTAGGAAAGGGGTCTCTGGACACAGTGCGTGGGGAGGTGCGGCATAGAGGTAATGGTTTTCACCGGATGCCTTTTTATATTTTATTTAGGTTAAGTTCTTCTCAGCAGGGTGATTTCTTAGTTAGAGTCGCCCAGCCAGGCAGCCCTCTAGCTCAGACCCCTCCTCTGCCTTCTAAGGTTTCATGAGGGAACTTGTCCAGCCTTATTTCCTGAGTTCTAATATTTAAATAGTATGCCGTGGATTTCAATGGGAGGAAAAGACATGTAATTTAATCATCTTTATTAGATTTTGCCTGTGGACGGGGAGAAGAGGAGGAAGAAGAAGGGACATGGGTCCTCCCTTAACTTTTCTTTTCTTTTTTTTTACCTTTCTCCCGGTAGTCAAGGAAGGAGGAAAATGGGTGCCCCCCCCAACCTTCTTTTTAAGAATGAAGATGCTAAACGGCAACATTGAGTCAGAGAAAGAAGTCCATAGGCGGCAGCGTGTTTCAAGGTCTGATGGAGCCATTCAAATGGATTATACGGTTACTTTGTTGGTGACCTGGACGCTGGGCATGATGGTTCTAAAGCCCCTTGCCCTCTTTACTACAACAGAAGCTGCATGCAGACTGAACTCAGCAAGCCTAGTGACCAGCATGCCTAACCTGTGGTCCGTGGGCTGCATGTCCCTTAGGACAGCTGTGAATGCATCTTTTTCCGGAGACTGGGAGCTCTATTCTTTTTTTCTTCTTCTGTTTCTGTGTGTAAGAAATTGTTGGCCTGTTTTGATTGCCCCATAACACATAGAATAGTGTTTGCTGCATGAATTTTGGGGCGGCAGAAGGGGGATTGATTTAAGAATATTGATGCTGTCTCTAAACGGGTGATGGGGAGGTGTTCTCCTAAAGAACTCTTGCCAGCACAGCCCATGTATAGGCAGATTTTGGCCCTCACAGTGTTAAAAAATACTTGAACCGGGAGTCCTATTTATATATCAGATATCTTCATTAACTAATTATATGAGCAGGAAAGTATTCTTGTAGCAATTATAATATGTTTGATGAAAAGTTGTCCATGGTCCTATAGATAGCCTACTTATTTTATATCTATGAAGATGGGATTCTAAGAAAACCCAACAGACAGCCCTAATTTTGACAGTTTCTTACACTATCTCTACAGAGGGTTACGATGTCCTGGCCAGAGTTAGCAGGACACTTGTCTCCAGATCCAAAGGAAACTGGAAACCTAGCAGCCTCCTGTCCACCCCTAGACACCTTGGCAGTGCTACAGTACAGTTTGCCTACAGAGCCCAGTGGCTCTGTGTCCTCGTTTGCCGTCCGGTAGCTATGATAAAAGACCCTGGCAAAAGCAACGTGGGGACAAATGGTTTATTTAGCTCCCAACTCCAGGTTACAGTCCATTGTTGTGGAGGAGCCGAAGCAGAAACTTGTAGCTGCTGGTCATCCACAGTCAAGGGAGGAGAGAATGAGTGTGTGCTTTCCTGGACCCAGTTAGGTTTCCCTACTCTTATGCAGCCCAGAACCTCGTACCAGCAATCGGGGCACCCACTATCAGGCTGACTCTTCCCACGTCAGTGAAGACATGGCAGTCCCTCACAGACATGCCCACAGGGCAGCCTGTTCAAGATGGTCGCTCGCTGGGACTGCGGTGGTTAGGTTGAGAATTAAAACTCACCATCACAGTCTGGGATATGGTCTTTGATTTTAAAAAATACTCAAATGGCAAATTCAAAGACAAATCACTCCATAAATCTTAGGAGAGCTCTCCCTCTCATTTCCAGAACACTGTGTGACAGCCTGTCCCTTAAAGATTTGGGTCTTGTGCTGGACTCCACCTGCTTCCCCTATTTTCCTAGGGTCTGAGGCAGATTAGGTTAATGTTGTTTTGGTTAGGAATGGGAAGGGAATGGGATTTTGATCAAAGATTGGTCAATGTATCTTGGTATATTTGAATATTTGATTTACTGACCTAAATATATATGTGTGTGTATAATATTTGAACACAAAATTAATTTATTCTTTCTGTCCTTAGAGAAAAATTCTATTCAAAACTCTTCTACTAAGGAGGAAGTGCTTTTTTTTTTTTTTATACCTCTAGTGTTTGATTCACACCTTGTTGGAAAGAACCAGGAATGATGGTACAAACTGGTAACTCTACCACCAGCCAGTGAACACAGGTTGACCTCTGGGACTTGCTGGTCTGCCTGTCTAGCCTACACGGCAAGCTCCAAGGCAGGGAGAGACACCGTTCCAAAAGCAGTGGATGGTGCCTCAGGAGCATCACCCAAGGTTGATACTCAGCCTTCACATGCACCTGTGCACACATACCACACACAAGTGCACATTAAAAACATACACAAACAACCACAACTACAAAAGAGATTAAATGTGAAATAAGACACAGGGACTTGACCTGAATGAAACTTCAGGGATCTCCATTGTGTTCCAGCAGAGATGACATGGCTCTGGTTGATACCAAGGGAAGTGGAGCATGTCCCAGGCTTAGTCCTATGGATGTACTGAAAAAACCCTTTTATCCTTTCAAAGGTGAATAGTGCAAGTTGCCTTTATGTGCTCATTCTGCCTGTGTCTTACAAACTGATATAATCATGAAGGACTTGTTTGCCATGTTAAAAAGAAAGCTTCGGTAATCAGGATGAATTTTCTCTGTTCGTTTAATTGTAGCTAGGATGCACCCACGGCCTGGCACTATGCAAGGTCTGGCTTAGATTAGCCCCTGGCTGAGAGGCTGAGCTAGTTTAGTGCCTGCAATTATGTCTGCCCCTGATGGCATGCTGCTGTCTGCAGGACATGCCCATCTAGTTGTTTTTCTCAGATAGAAGCCCTGACTGTATTGGGCCATCTATATTTTCTTGCCCCAAGCCTCTTATGATGCAAATTGGTGAGACAACTGGCTGGGATTAGAGATGTGATCTATGACCTTGAAACAGCTTGAAGTTGATTGACATTGAGGGGGTCCATCCTAGGAAAATTCTAAGTACAGAAATGTATGATCGCCCTCCCCTCAACTGTATCAATGTGGTCCCACTACTACCAGAATCAGAAAGACAAACAAATAAACAAGCAAACCTTTTAAAGGTGCAGTGCTTTTCTTGGGGTGCTGCCCAGCCTTGGGGTTCAGGGTAACAGTGTTCGTGCTGTGAGAGGACTGAGAGACCAGCCTGGGATTCCATTCTGCAGAGACTGGTTGGCTGCCTGTTAAAACAAACCACTGTGTAGTTATAAATAAGAGTGTGATGGGGCTGTAGGTAAAGTGCTTGCTATGTAAGCGTGAGGACCTGAGTTTGATATGTAGCATTCATGTTTAAAGACCAGAACAAAGCAAAACATAGTGTAGCAGTGTAATTCACCTGTAAGTCCAGCCTTGGCCAGGTGGAGACAGAACTGGCCACCCAGGTTAACTGAATCATTGTGCACCTGCTTCAGTGAGAGACCCTGCTCATTGGTTTCCTAGCTTCCCTAATCTGGAATAATCACACAAAAACTATATTATTTAAAACACTGCTTGGCCTATTGGCTTAGGATTCTTATTAACTAACTCTTATATCTTAAATTAACCCATTTCTATTATTCTGTATATTGCTACAAGGCCATGGCTTACCAGGTAAAGCTTTCTGTGTCTGTCTCCTTTGGCAACTATATAGTATCTCTCTGACTCTGCCTACTTTCTCTCTATATCTCTGTTCATATTTCCCGCCTGACTTTACTTTACTAAGCCACTGTCTGAAAGAGCTTTTTAAATAATCAACGGTAATAAAACATATTCATAGCACACAGAGGGGAATCCCACATCATGAAATTGCCACAGACTAAACTTAATAGTAGAAAAGAATGTATGAGGACCCTTCCTCTTATATTTCTTGGTTTCTGCAAGTCTGAAACTATACCAAAATAAACTGCTTTTAAAAAGTAAGATTTAGAAGGTTGAGGTAGACATTCATTGTTGACCTCTGGCCTCTGCATGAAGAAGCGTACACACTACTACACATGTGCGCACTCCCACACACATACACACCCAAATAAGAGTGGGTGATGGGCAGTGGTGCCCACCTCTAATCCCAGAATTTGGGAGGCAGAGGCAGGCAGATCTATGAGTTCGAGACCAGCCTGGTCTACAAAGCTAGTTGCAAGACAGCCGACACTGTTACAAAGAGAAACTTTGTCTTGAACCCTGCCTCCCCTCAAGAAAAAAAAAAAAAAAGTAAGTGGCTATATTAGTACATTGGTAAGGGGATGGGTTTTTTTCCTTTGCTGTTAAGACAGCCACAGTCCCAGATTTGGGTTTATGTTACTGCTTGACCCCAGAGAACCACAGAAGAAATGATACATTGAAGATAAATCGATCCCAAACAATTTGAAGGTATATGTTATGAAATCCTTCTTGCTAATGCGAGTATGGATGTTTTCTATCAGCAGAGAGAGGCATATGTCACGGCTTCTTTGAAGTCACTCCGCTTTCAGTGCTTTCAGGGTTACAAACGATACGTGCTAGGCAGCTGCTATGCTTTCCTATTTGGGGATTCGGGGGGGTCTACAGAGGGAGGGCTGGCTGCTCATCATCACTGAGGACCATTTCTCTCATCCTGAGTTGGGGAATTTCGCTGGGAAGCCACAGGAGGCTGGAGGTGCAGCGGGTGAAACAGGAAACAGGAGGAAGTGCACAGTGGGATGATGCCCAGGAGGGCTCCCAGAGAGTAAGCAATCCCATCAGCGGGGGCAGGTGGAAGTCTCCCCGGTGCCTAGGTGACTCTGGCACAGCCTTACAAAGGGAAGGGAGGAAAGGTGATTTCCGCAAGTCTCCAGCATCCCCTCCTGCCTGCATCCCTCCTTTCCCTGGCTGCTGTTTGCAAGAAATAACTGAAAGAAGGATGTATCAAAGCCCAAGAAGAAAGAACCCCTGCCAGTCTCCCCCATGACCCTCAACTCCAATCCTGCCTGGGCTGTTTTTCTTTAACATAACTGACTGAGGTGCAGGTCCCATATCAAAGGACAGAGGAATAACACCAGGTCCTCCTGGACTCGTGGGGGAGGGGTTTAAGTCCCCACAGATGGCAATCAAACACCAGCTAAGATTCCCTACCTCCTTTACTTGGCCCTTGTGGGGAAATACAGAGTACATAGCCAGAAATCCATTAGTACTCTGTGGCTGCTGTTCAATGCGTGTTTCATTACAAATATTAACTATATGTATTTGCTCTGATTATCTCCTGAACTGTAAAGAGTTCCTACTTGTTAATGTGTTGGAATATATCCTTTTTAGGAGCTGGAGAGATGGCTCAGTGGCCAAGAGAACTCTTTGTTCTTTGGGAGGATCTGAGTTTGGTTCCCAGCATCCCTGTTTTGGCCACTCACTAACCCCCTGTAACTCCAGGGAGTCCGATGCTGTTTTTTGGTCTCCACGGGCACCCACACCACGTGAGACATACACTCACACAGGCACATAAACAATTAAATATAGGCACTCTTTCTTTAAAATAGATAAGCCTTATTATAAGTATAATAAATTATTTCAGTGTTCTTTATAAAACGTCCTACAGTTAGCCCAGGGGAGGACTGAGTTAGCAGGAAGGACGGAAGCCTTCTCCATGCGATAGTCTGATGTATCTGGAAGTGTAATGCTTTTGTATTGCTTGCCCTTTGCTTTCGCAGAACACGGCTGTCGAGAGCACTGGGTGTGACGGTGGTGGTGGAAGCATGCAAGGAGAAAGCACCCCAAATCGTTGGCACAAAGGGTTGGTCTCAGAGTAGCTCAGAATTGAGACTGGTACCCATGGTGGATGCTTGCGTTTGTCCTCATTTCTACCTATTGCAGACTTAGGAAAAGTCAAATATCTTTATCCTCCATTTCCAGGTGCAGGAAGAGGGGCCTGGTGAGGGAAAAAGTATTCCCTCTTGATTATTTAGGGAAAGGGAGTCTGATCCCACCATAAATATGTATCTCTTATTACAGTGTGTGTGTGTGCATATGTGTGTGTGTGTGTGTGTGTGTGTGTGTGCATGTGTGTGTGATGCATGGCAAAGTGATGTTTGCAAGGCAGAGGATAACTTTGCAGAGTTAAGTCTCTCTGCTCATCTTCACGTGGATTCTGCAGATCCAACTCAGGATACTGGATCTGTGCAGAAAATTTCTTAACCCACCGGGCCATCTTGCTGGCCCCTTTATCTCTTCATGCTCTTGAAGTTCACCTCAGAAATATCTGAGCTAGCTGTATTGGAACTGAACATTTCTGATGTCTGCCCTATTTCCCGCCTGGATTGACAACATTTTCTTTGATTTTCAGACCTCCCTGGCAGGACCAAGGGTGGCCATTAGACATCTATCTGTGTTTCTGAGTTGTTCTGGTCTACCAGTTCTTGCTAAGCTATTCCTCTGAAAATACCCAGGAGCTCTGGAGAACGGAGAAGGGTAAAAATTCAAAGCCAGCGGAAGCAAAGGCACCTTTAGTTCCTGTTCCTTGTGAGGTCTTGATGCTGAGTTGCCGGTCTTCTTGTTTACCAGATCCTAGCGTTTTTTTTTTTTTTTTTTTGTGGAGGAAGTGGAATCAGGGGCCAGCGGACTATTGGAGGTGGAGGAAATGTGCAAAATTCCAGTTCCTGTCTTTAATTTTTTGTTCATCTTTGCAAATTTTCTGCAAGACAACCTCTAACACATATTAACTCATTGACTGGCTCATTTGGTCATTCAACCATGCATCCACTACATGCTTCAAGTAGAATTAGAGGGAATATTATCCTCACAAGGCACTTTCTTCTCAAGTTTGTCTGCCTCCCCTTCTGCAGGCCCTGCCAAGCATTTTAGGGAGTGTGTCTTTGAGAAAGTGTAGGCAAGGCACAATCTCCCTTTCACCGGAGTCGCCTAAGATCATTGGAAAACATAGATATTTACATTACAATTCATAACCATAGCAAAATTACAGTTATGAAGTAACAATAAAAATAATGTTGTGGTTGGGGTTACCACAGCATGAGGAACTGTGTTAAGAGGTCGCGGCACCAGGAAGGTTGAGAACCATTGCTGTAAGTGCTTTCTGTCTGAGCATTTCCTCACAGTCACAGAAAACAAACATCCCAGCTCATGTGGCGAAGAGCTCTTTAGAGTTCACGATGTTTCATGTGATGTCACAGAGTGAGAACTAGCTTGACGATGGGCAGACGTGATTCCAGTGTTGGTTTCTGAGGCCTTGCACACATGACGGATGCCTTCACAGGAATGACTGCCATATTCACGGTTGCAAATATCTGTGACCCTATCCCAAGTGACCACATGACTTGACATGGCCACTGAGGAAAACACTGGAATCTTGGTCACTTGTTCAGCTTTCTTCCTGACCTTTATCCATAACAACTTGTAACCAACACTCTAAACAAAGAAAAATATCCAAAGTCCATTTTTTGGGAATGTAGGCATAGTTTTCTAGGTTACTTTCTGCTAACTGGGGGTGCTGATAATCTTATGGGGACCTAAGGAAAATTTAGGACTATGGTCAGATCCTGACTGGAGTAGCCTGTGAGGCTTGATCATTTCAGGCAGCATCTTGAAATCTGTTCTGGATGTAGAACTCAGACATCTGGGTCACCTGCTCCTATCGGAGATTTCCCAGGAAGTCTTCCTTGATCAAACCTGATTTTTCTTAGCTAAGAATAAATCCACAAGCTCTCATTTCCTGTGGAGACAAAAATAAAGCCTCTTCTCCAAAGTAACATATTTTTCGACTTAAATTTTGAAATCAAAGCATTTTCAATATATGTATGTTGGATTAATCCAGCAACATTTATAATCAAATGTCTTTTAGCAGCTGTTGCTCCTTCCTCAGCATTCAAACAATTCAAAGAGAACATAATAACATACAGTCTCCAAATTCTCTGTGTTTCCCATCTTTACATGACTTTATTTTCAATTCTATTTCTTTTCTTTTTAATTTTAATTTTTGGCTTTTTTTTTGTTTTCTCTGTGTGTCTTTGGCTGTCCTGAACTCACTCTGTAGACCAGGCTGTCCTTGAACTCACAGAGATCTGCCTGCCTCTGCCTCCCAAGTGTTGGGATTAAAGATGTGTGCCACCACACCCAACTTCTCTCTTTTTTATTTTAAGGACTTTATCCCTTTTCTTTTCTCTTACAAGCCTACATATATTTTTAAACACACTGTAAACAGTTTAGAGATTTTTTTTCCATCTGAATCTATCTTTACTGTATATCAGTCTTTTTCTGACCACATGAGTCTTTAATTTGCTAAGTGGTATGGCTAGAATTAAAATCGTGGCTTTGACGGCTAGATCCAGCCCATTTCTTAGCTTTCTGAGAGTCTAGCCTTATGGTGAAGGTACCAGCCAGAGCCGTGTTTATTTCTACAACTCTATGGAGTTTCAAGGTCCCTGCCACCACCAAAAAGCATGTTATTGGCTGCTCATAAACACCATTTAACTGTTTGGTGGTGGGGCCTCTTAAAAGAGCTGCAAGGTTTTTGCTTCTAAAGCTGAGTCAGGAAGCCTCTTTTAGATGAGACGTGCTTGCCTCCTTTAAACAAGACACACCTGAGAAAATGCTGCTAAAAAGAAGCCAAGCTTAACTCTGTTCTTTTATGTCTAGAATTCCTTTTCAAGCTCTCTCAGGTTTTTAAGTGGATTTAATCAGCCCCATGTGGGGTGAAACAGAAACCACAGTCAATAGCCTGCAAATTTCAAGATGTCATTTTTTTTTTTTTACCATAGTGTAGTACTCCATTGTGCAAATGTACCACATTTTCTTGATCAATTCTTTGGTTGAGGAGCATCTAGGTTGTTTCCAGGACCTGGCTGTTACAAATAATTCTGCTATGAACATAGTTGAGCACATGTCCTTGTGGCATGATTGAGCTTCCTTTGGAGTATATACCCAAAAGTGCTATGCTGGTCTTGAGGAAGGTTGTTTCCTAATTTTCTGAGAAATCACCACACTG
This sequence comes from Alexandromys fortis, assembly GCF_014885135.2. NCBI lineage: Eukaryota > Metazoa > Chordata > Mammalia > Rodentia > Cricetidae > Alexandromys > Alexandromys fortis. The sequence continues at coordinate 5,548,939 of NW_026067918.1, read as the reverse complement.
ATTTTCAAAGTGACTGTACAAGTTTGCAATCCCACCAGCATCCCATCCAGCATAAATTGTCATCAGTGTTTTTGATCTGGGCCATTCTGACCATATAAGATGGAATCTCAATGTTGTTTTGATTTACATTTCTCTGATGGCTAAGGATGTTGAGCATTTTTTTAAGTGCCTTTTAGCCATTTGAGGTTTATCTGTTGAGAGTCCTCTGCTTAGGTCTGTTCCTCATTTTTTTGTTGGATTATTTGTTCTTTTGATATCAAGTTTCTTGAGTTCTTTGTATATTTTGGAGCTCAGTCCTCTGTTCAATGAGGGGTTGGTGAAGATCTTTTCCCATTCTGTAGGCTGCTATTTTGTCTTGTTGACCATATCCTTTGCTTTACAGAAACTTTTCAGTATCAGGAGGTCCCTTTTATTAATTGTTGCTCTTAATGTTTGTGTTACTGCGGTTATATTTAGGAAGTGGTCTCCTGTGCCATTGCGTTCAAGTGTACTTCCCACTTTCTCTTGTATGAGGTTCAGTGTGATTGGTTTTATGTGAGGTCTTTGATCCATTTGGAATTGAGTCTTGTGCATGGCAATAGATATGGATCTATTTGCATTCTTCTACATGTTGATGTCCAGTTATGCCAGCACCATTTGTTGAATATGCTTTCTTTTTTTTTTCATTTTAGATTTTAGCTTCTTTGTCAAAAATCAGGTGTTCATAGGTCTATTGGTTGATATCTAGGTCTTCGATTTGATTCCACTTGTCTTCTTGTCTGTTTTTATGCCAATATCTGGATGTTTTCATTACTGTAGCTCTACAGTAGAGTTTGAAGTCAGGGAGTATGATACCTCTAGAAGTTTTTATTGTACAGGATTGTTTTGGCTATCCTGGGTTTTTTGTTTTTCCATATGAAGTTGAGTATTGTTCTTTTGAGGTCTGTGAATAATTTTGCTGGGCATTATATTGAATCTGTAGATTGCTTTTAGTAAGATTACTACAAGCAACCTATGGGTTCTCAAGTCTTGACCCTTGATTTATTTACCATAAGTTGTCATGGGATTCTTAATTGAGCTTATCTTCAGTGGACAAATTGGGTTCTGCTTTACTTTCAAGGGCCCCTTCAAACCTGAGTAACTTTGTGAATGATGTCTTCTCTTCTGTGTGTGTTTATTTAGTTTTGTCTGAAAAAGAAAAGACAGGTCCGGTGAGTGGGACTCCACACATCTACAGTTTGAGCTTGCTTTAGCTGCTGCTGAGACCTAATCACAATTAGCAGGCCCGTGACATCTCCCAGCCAAATTGGTCAGAGGTTGGGAATATTACTCACTCTTTCTTAGGCATACACATACTCACATTCTGGCTTTGAAAAAAGTCCAGAGCATTTTTTCCATTAATTTTTTAAAACCCAGCATTTATGTTGAATGTAATTTAATACATAGGGTTCTGAATCATTTACAGTTACATCCTCAAAATACGATTCTCTAAGAAACAAGACATCTTAAGACATACACCTATACACGCATGTATATGTATGTGTGTGCTTGTAAATTTCTTTGAAACATTAAGAATCAGATGTTGGAGTCTCTGCAGTGCAAACAGGAGTGAACCCTACCCCCACCATTGCAGGAAGGAAGACATGAAGGTGGAGCCAGAGAGATGAAGGGGCCAAGAGGCACTAACCTCAGCCTCCACAGACATGAACATAGCCAGGCTCCCAGGTCTCTATTTGGTTAGCAATGTCTCATCCATAGTCAGGGGAGCAATGGGTGACCACGGCTTTTCCATTCTAAAAGTGTGCTGAGGTTGGCAGAGAGAACTCACGCCACCTTCTGCAGAGAAGACCCACACAGGCAAGACCATTCCTCCCATCCCCTCCTGCCCCCCCTTTTCCCCTTTAAGGAAAGTGCTCACAGTACATCCTTTCACTTATCATTTCATGGCAGTCTCAACTGAACGTGTAGAGAGAGTGGAAAAATGCTAAGTGGCCATGGACGTTTGGCTCTTTGCTTGCTATACTACAAGCTGCTCTCTCCCCTAGAGCAAAATTATTTCAGAGGTTCTGATAGAGGAAGAATGTTGTAATAAAAGTGGCAAGGCTGCGTCCCCAGCACCCAGCTGCCCGCATGGCTAGCTTATGCCCCGAAATAATTACATGGAACCTGTATTCTTTTAAACACTGCCTGGCCCATTAGTTTTAGCCTCTTAACCCATTTCTAATAATCTATGTAGCACCACGAGGTGCGCTTACCAGGAAAGATCTTAACCTGCGTCTGTCTGGAGTGGGAGAACCATGGAGACTCCCTGACTCAGCTTATTTTTTCCAGCATTCTGTTCTGTTTACTCCTCCCACCTATGTTCTAACCAATAAAATGGGCCAAGGCAGTTTCTTTATTGCTTAACCAATGAAATCAACAGATTGATATATGACACTCCCACATCAGAAGAATGCAGCAGAGAGAGGACAGCGATCAAGAGTCAGGGCCTTCAGGACAAATACTTATTTTCAAATATGATCAGTTTAGCTTTTAACACGGTGAAAGGGAATTCCGTGGCATCCCTGCCATGCTTGTAACTCCCGCAAGCAAGCACTCTCATCTGGCGGCTTCTTTCACTAAAGGGTCTGCAAAGTCACTTCCATGGCTTGTATGTGTTTGTATGCATGTCTGAACACACATGAACATGTGTGTGTGAGGGTGAGCATATGTGCGGAAGAAGGATGTCAGGAGTCATATTCAATGGCTCTGATTCTTTGGGACAAGGTCCTTCAATCCAACTCATAGTCAATTCAGCCAAATGGCTGCTCTTACTGGCCCGCTTGCTCTGTGGGCACCATCTTCTCCTTCTAAGCCTGGAATTCCATGTGGCTGCCACAATCACCAGCATTTACCCAGCCTCTGAGGAACTGGGCTCTGGTCCTCAACTTTTGTGGCAAGTACTTTAGCCAAGAACCCATCTTCCCGGGCCCTACTTTTCGATTTTTAGGGTATGTTTGGTAAGTGTCACGGCATTCTCCAGAGTGCAGGCATCGTGGCTGTGCCTTCCACTCTCTGGAAGGATCTGCCCCCATCTCTAATGTAGCTTTCGCCTCTGGAAATGACTACTAGAGAACAAGGCTGTGCGTGTTTTAAATTGCTTTCTTTCGAGTCAAAATCCCCATAGGCAGATCAATAGATGTTAACATTTGCTGGCACTCATGGAATGATTATTACCAGCTAGCGTTATGTTTAGGGCATTTATTTGGCACGGTCATCCATGTCCTTGCTAAGGAAACTGTGGCTTATTAAAAAAAAAACCTCCTGATGTAGATACTGATCAGAGAAACCAACCACTGCAGTGCCAGGCTACAGCAGAATACAGGCCAGACAAATCCCTGTGCTGATATCTGTATTGACAGCCCAGGACCAGAGATGGGCTTTTCACCCGAGAAGCTGAACCACGCCTATAGCACGGGCTGTTTTATTTTACTTAACATTCTCATTGCTTTTTGAGAATTTCATATACTATATTTTGGCCATATTATTTCCCCTTTCCCCAGATCTCCCAGATCCTCCTTTACCTCCCTACCCATCCAACTTCCTATTCTTTCTTTCTCTCTAAGGAAGAAGTATAGAAACAAAAACATTCTTTTTTCTCAAAAACCTAAACATTTAGGGTCTGATATTTATTAACTGTGAGTGTGCTAAAACATTTTAATGTGTTTGTAAGATATTTATCTCTTTATTGTGTGTGTAGGAGGGCAGGTACGTGTGTATATGTTAGGCCTATGTGTTAGTGTGTGAGTTACTGTGGAGGCCTGATTTTGACATGGAGTCTTTCCATCTTACTTTTTAGACAGGGTCTCTCACGGAGTCCAGATCTCACTGATTCTGTTTGGCCAGTGGGTTCTCAGGATCCTTCTCTCTGTGCCTCCGCAGTGGCCAGGCTACAGGTGTGTGCTAACACACTTAGCGTTTTTATGGGGGTGTAGGGATCTGAACTCAGGCCTTTATGCATGCCCAGCAAGCGCTTGAGCCACTGAACCTGGTCAAAAAAGATATCCCTGTCTCTGCATAGTTATTTTTAAAGCTCACAGAATAATTTCCATACAGCTAGAGGTAGATTTTTGTCCTCATCAGTGTTTGTGGACATTTCTTCTTATTTGCTCATAATGTGCTGGTTCTATGAGCGCTAGCCCTGGGTGGGATGGATAAGGCTGGAAACAGAAGGACCAAGGAGATGGCGTGCCTCATGTTGACTGGCTTAGTCAGGACGTGATAGCAGGGAAACTTTGAAATCCATGGAGAGTTCCTAATGCATGCTTCTTGAGTATTATGTAGCTTTGCCACGTCGCTTTCAGCTTGGACTTGATGTTCTGTGAGGAACGCTGGGAAGGAAGCTCCTCCATATACTCAGACACCTCTTGTCATCCCTATAAACTCTTCCCTGGGTTTTGCCACAAGGCTTCAGACTAGTTCAATTTGTGCTATCATGTGAACTTCTGCTGATTAACACTGTAAATGATGCAGGACCACCTAGCCCTATTTTTTGGTTCCTTTGTGGCTTTAAGCACCGGAAGAGGGGAGAATCTATTCACAGTTTCCCTGTTTTGAGCATTTTAAAAACACTTTTCTCTTTTATTATACTGAATTACATTGACTTAAAAAGGTTATTGATTTTTTTCATATGATATGTTTTCATAATTTTTCTGCCACCTCCCAATTTGTTTTGAATAATTCCAGTATATTACAGACACTTCTCCCAGCTTGTGGCAGTATTGAAAGTTCCACCCTCTGTGTGGCTCTCCTCTGTAAGGACCATAAAGACTGAGCAGAAAACACTAATTAGCTGATCATTAGCAGGAAGGTGAAAGATCGTACTTAGATTTACACGTTGCCTTCTTGTTCAAAGAACGGTGTCAGCATCCACTAATTAATCCGTCGGCGGAGGATGCTGCCAGCATTACCCCATCATCAGCCAATCTCCAGAAGAAGCCAGAGGACTGCCGGTGGGCATCAGATGGCTTCGGACGCCACTGTGCAATTCATCTGTCAGCCATCAGGTAAACTGGCCAGGCCTGAATCCAATTTCCAACCCATTACTTTTATTTACAGGTAAATTGTCATTTTATATATAAAAAAAAAGACCCAAATCTATATAACAGACTAGGCAATGGACATAAAAACCAACTAATAACCAGAAATACCACCTTTAATTTCAGCCTTTGATGAATTCGCTATCTCCCATAAACAGTGAATTTGAACATGTTTGTTTTGTTTTATGATACATAGTAGGGTGTTCCTTCTTTTTATGACTTTTACCAATGTATTTGTTTCTATAAGTTTTGTGTGTGTGTCTGTATGTCTTTGTGCCTGTGTGTGTGCGTATGTGCATGTGTGAAGGCCAGAGAACTAATGATTCCCTTCAGGCTGTGGCTTTCTGTATATCAAAAGGTTTCTGCATAACAAATAATTAATCGAGAATGAGAATTTTGTGCACACTTTTGTATCCATGAGAATCATCATCCATTCACCTGATTTGGGAAATTCCTTTCGTAATGATGGGTATAGTGAACATGTTTAAATTTGTAGGGAAATTGTTTATAAAAACACAAAACAAAACAAAACAAAAACCCAGTCACTTTAAAAACGAGGACAATCAGGGGCTGGAGAGATGGCTCAGCAGGTAAGAGCAGCTACTGTTCTTATGAAGAACCAGACTTTAGTACCCAGTACCCACAAGGGCTGCTTCACAGCTGCCGGTGATTCCAGCTCTAGGCTGTCCAGTATTTTCTGCTCATGTGCATATACTACCCCCACTCCTCACCATAAGTGTGTGTGTGTGTGTGTGTGTATGTATGTGTGCACTCGCATGCGCACACATACACACTAAACAAACGAGAAACAATCTTATAAAAAAGAAACGAAGGAAGGAAGGAGCACACACACACACACGGGGGGGGGGGGTATTGCTGTTGGGCATCCAGCCTCTATATCAAAACGGGTATTTACTTTCTTTTCTCTGAAGCATAGCCAGTCTCCCTAGCTTCAAAAGATAGACAAACAGGAAGTTAGCTCATTTTCTATTTCTGTTTTGGGATTGTACTCAATGACAGAAATCTCCCCAGTTCAGTAATCTAGATGGCCTGTGGAAATCATTTGTAGGGGCTCTTTTCTTCCTATTCACTTTTTCTGGAAATCTGTAGCTCAGCTCTGATGTCTATCAGCCCCCCTTCCACCCTTTGCTCAATCACAGTAAACGGAAGTCACGATATGTTTTTTAATTAGGACTTGATAAGTTTATTTTCTCACCGTGAGTGGGGAGAGCCCGCCGCCTCTGAGAGGAAAGCTAGGAAGCACAGATCACACTCAGGTGGACAGAGGTACACAGAAAACATACTTTTAAAAAAAGAAAAAGAAAGCAGAGTTGCAGCGAACTAATGGACTCCAGCCTAGATGGTGGCAGAAGCCAGAGTGGAAATTCACAGCCTGCAACACCACTGCCTCTGGTACTCAAGAGGACAACTGTCTCCAAGAGCCCTCTCCTCTGATGGTAGTGGAAGCCCCTCTAGAATTTCATCCATTACCGGGATTCTTAACGAAAGGCTGGAATCTTCAATGCAGTGTGGCTTTTCTCCAGTAATTGTGTGTTTTCTTTTTTTTTTTTCAATGAATTCATTAAAACTTTTCATCTTCTCACCCCTAAGGATTTCCCTGTGTTCATTTTGCAGACCTGTCCACTGCAGACAAAATGAACAACAGTCAATGAAACCCCCGCCGCCCCTTCCTTCGTCACGTCAAGAGGATCACTGTTTCCTTGGGATTTTAGAGTGGCCCTAAGCACCCTGTAAGTCCACTGTGTTCTTGCAGCCACACTTAGTGGCTCATTTGGAAAGGTACTTAGGCTCTTGACTAAATCAATTCATTCAGGGACAATTATTGGGGACACTGGGAACTGCTTTTCCATGCGTGAGTCTTTCTTTCCTTCCACGGCTTCTGCCTAATGAGTTGGTGACTCCTCTCGTTCACACAGCAATATATATCTGATTCATTCTAGGAGTCTGTTTTATAAGCTAGTATAACAGGTGACGTGTAGCCTTAAAATACCTTGGGAAGTATATAGGAGCTAAGAAAATACCCTTGAGAGTCACTGGTGACTTTAAAATTCTAATTCATAGAGAGTCGCTCGATAGCTAGAATCACTTACTGAAAGAAAAGCATCACGAAGTATGAGCAGCTTATATTCCACAGGCTCAGGAAAAAAAGCACTTCAGATCTTAGAGATTTCCAGGGTTCTTTTTTTTCTTTTTCTTTATCTTTTAATTCATGTAATCTTTACCAGTTGAATTCCAGTACACTCAGTGTTGGCATTTAGAGTCTCTGGGAATTTGCATTTTTCAGGTTAGAGATATTCCACCTGGAACTTCTGAAGAAAGCAAGTCTTGATTATCTTAGAGTTGACAATGCTCACACCGTCCTTCTCTCCAAAAGATAGACTAGAAAAATGAAAGTATATGGATGAACGGTTCAGGGTATACCCCCAAACCCCACGGAAGAATAGCAACTATAAAACATGAAAACCAAACCAAAAAACTACTAAAATGGAAAACTAACACCGACAACAAAACAGTAGTCCAGGCAGCAAAGGAAGGCACAGGTAGCTTGTTTGCCAATGGATTGTCATTTTCCCCCAGAGGAAAAAACTCCAGCTAGTGGTGTTTACAACTTAAAAGCCCGCATTGAACAATCCCGCCTAGCTGGACCAGCTATGAGGCCTTTACTCCTCATACTAACTAAAATCCTTTCATCCATAAAAATAAGACCAATCTTGAAAAACAAAAACAAAAAAAAAATAAGACCAATCTAGATCAACTTTGGAGGTTAACCAACTCTCTGGGCATGCCCAGGACTCTCTCAATTTTAGGTTTGAAAATACAGCTAGGTGACCCTTGAGTCCTAAACAAGCCAGTAAAGTGAGTTGGTCACTTAAAAAAAAAAAACATGAGTAAAGACCACACCCTACATACATGAGATCTCAATTTAGTAAGGTGTCATGGTATGTGTACAGGTTTCAGTCTCTCTCTCTCTCTCTCTCTCTCTCTCTCTCTCTCTCTCTCTCTCCCCCTCCCTTTTCCCTACCTCTTTCTCTCTCTCCCCACACACATTTTGGATGTGTCTTTGTAGAATAAGCAGGAAATAGAACACCTTTCACAACCACTTGTCAAACCAGGTGATGCCCTTCTTGGTGGCCTTGAGGAACCTGGAGGCAATATATCAGGTACCTTCCTGAGGACAGAGTAGAGATTTCCCAATGTCCCCTGTGATTGTTTATGAGAAGATCTACTTAAGTCAAAGCCTCAGTACCTTCCAGCGAGATGAGAGGTGGGATGTGGCACACAGATGGGATAAGCATTGAGCACACACACACACACACACACACACACACACACACACACACACACGCCAAGGCTTCTTATTGTTCTGTCTGATGTGCTGGGATCCTCTGGATTCATCTGAGAGTCTTTCCTTCCTACAGATATTTTCAGTTCCAAATCTTCAACTTCTTTCTTCTCTCATAATCACAGGCGCAAACTCTTATAAACACCCCCATATCTCAGAGGAGCTGTCAGTGCTTTTACATCATTAGGTATCTTAGTGCCCCATGAAACCCAACAGTGGCAAGTGTTGTCTTTTCCATTTGGTGGATGATGGAATGAAGAAGACCCAGGGTGGAGAGATTTGCTTGGGGTTTAAGTATGGGTTGACAGGAGTCAGAATCCCAATGACAAAGCATGATGGATAAAAACTCAGAGAGAGAAATTGGGGTTCAACCTGATGATCCAAAAAGCAAAGCAGCCAGTCACTGGCTCTTACCTTGACCTCAGTCTGAAATGACCATCCTGCCTCCAGGAATCTCAGAATAAGACTGTGAACAAGAGCTGTCTCCTCCCATTTTATAATCATCTCTTGTGCTGGGATTAAAAGCATGCACAGCCTGGTTTCTATGCCAACTAGTGTCGCTACTGGGATTAAAGGTGCGTGTTACCACTGCCTGGCTGTAAAACTGACCAGTGGGGCTGTTTTCCTTTCCAGATCCCCAGGCAAGCTTTATTTATTAAAATACAGTTGAAATGCCTCCACAATGAAGGTGAGCGGATTGTTTAACAACTCTTTACCTAGCTCAAAGGCCGACTGGGCTCACAGGGCTGCAAGGATTCGCTGCGGTTTTTCAGCTGGAAGCCAGTGTGTTCTCATTACTCTCTGGTCACTGCCACTTGCTCCTTCTTGCCTCATTTCGGACTACAAATGCTTTGGGGGATAACATGCCTTTCCTGAGCAAGTGGGTCCCCTCTTTCATCAAGAAAACAAAGCCATATTTCCTTGGGGATGCAATTTAGAGCAAAGAATTGTCCCCAGGTTTTCAGGTCAACTATGGCTCTGTCCTTCCTTTCCTTTCTGATGGGGGTTCCTGTATCCCTGTGCAGTGTAAAGGTGGACCCCGTAGCCTTGAAAGTGGGAAACAGTTGATGAAGGCTGTCTTAGGATTGAACTGCCATTATGCCTGCTCAAACTGCAGATTAGTTAGCATTCAGGCCTGCTTCTCAAAAACCCCACTAAACAGGGATGCCCTTAGCACACAAAATAAAAGGAGCCGAGCGTTCGAGCATTCCAGCCTGGGTTTCCTTTGGATTAGAAACCTCACCAAAGGGTGTGTGTTCACCTTCAACGTTCCTTATTTAGCTGGACTCGCCCGCTGATGAATGGAGGCTGTAGACTCGAAATGACATCCTCATCGGGGCAGCAGAAGGGGCAGCAACCTCACCAGGTGTGGCTAGTTTATGTTCAGGTGTGGACAGGACAGTCATTACAAGATGAGCCTGATTTCATCTCCTACCTAAACTCAACACTTCTACTACCCCACCCCTGGCAGCATTTCCTTGCCTGCACAGCCCTCTTTTCCTTGTTGGGCATGCAAACCTTTACTCGTAAGAGGCCCAGAGCACTTTGGAAGGCTCGGATGTGTCAGTATCAGTAAGCTAATGGGAGCCATGTGTTCCTGGAGTGGGAAAAAGCCGGCCTCTCAAGCATCCCGACGTGGCTTGCTTTGAGTCTGAAGCCGAGACTCTCTGCTGGAGATTATCCTTTTCTTAGTAGTTGTTAGTCACTCTCAAGATCCGCTTGCTGATGTTCTGCCTAATGGCCCGGTGCTTAAACATAAACGACTCATTCAATAAGGGCTAGGGAAGCTGCTAGATTTATCAACTAGGAATAGAGGTTATGCTGTTCAGCGATGTGATGATAATCAGAACCATCATCCCAGCTGGCTGTGTGTTCATCGCACATAACTGCCTGCTAAGTGTCCCATACTAATGGACATATTTAATCCTGACTCCAAGTCGGGAACTAGGCATTGCCATCTTCATACTGCCCATTGATGCCTTTGTACAGGAGGGCAGAGGAGTGTCTCAGACCATGCACACAATGGCATTGGATTGTCAACTTAGTCTTTATTCTTTCTCCAAATGGTACAATGGCCTGGAAAGGATATTTCTGATATTAACATTCCAACTAAGGAAAATGAAATGTAGACATTATCTAAAATTTCAAAGGATACATGGTAGGGAAAGGACAAGAGACATATGTTAATGTAGGGTCAAAAATTCAATCCATGTAGCCTGCCTTGCCAAGAGTAGTAAGGCAAGGAGGGTTAGGGTTCCCAATAGGCCGACAAGATATGGGCTTAATATGCCCCACAATGACATTGATATAAAAGGAGGGAGAGACATTTTGGGGAGAGGGTTTAGTTATTTGGTGAACATCTTGGTTTAATTTCCACTGCTGTGATAAATGCCTGAGAAAAGAAACTTAGGAGAGAAAGAGTTTGCAATTCCAGGGTACAGTCTGTATTAGTTACGCTCGATTGCTGTGATAAAAACAACGTGGCCCTCTTCTTCTAAGAGGAAGAGTTTCTGTTGGCTTGTGGTTCCAGAGGGAGAGTTCATTTTGGTGGGGGAGAGGGGACATGGCAGCAAGAGGTGGGAGCAGGAAGCCGAGAGTTCACATCTTCAACCACAATGAAGTAGAGGAAACGGATTGCAAGTTGAGCAAGGCTGTACGTTCTCAAAGCCTGTCCCTAGAAGCATACTTTATCTGGCAAGGTGCTACCTCGTAATGGATCCGTGACCTCCCCAAATAGCTCCACCAACTGGAGACCAGATATTTCATTACCTGAGTTTATAAAGGACATTTTTCATTCAAACCACCACACAGTCCACCATCGCAGGGAAATCAAGGCAGTTGCAGTTTGAAGCAACTCGTCACATCCATGGTCAAGAGCAGAGGGAGGATGTTTGTAGTCAGCTTGCTTTCTCCACTCATACAGTCCAGGATCCACATTCAGGAAATGATACCCCCCCCCACAGTCTTCCCACATCAATTGCCATGAATGGGATCAAGGCAATCACCCAGTTTTCTAGGTAATTTTTCAAAGCAATGAGAAAAGAAATTCATCTTATATTTCTCTGAAGGACATAGGCTAGAACTCCTCATATTTTGAAATCTGGTATCCATGGAGTTGAAGCATTTCTCCCCACTTTTCAGAGGGGATGTAAAAGAGCATCCTTTGGTTGGTGAACTAAGTAAGGTGTCTTACGTAGAAGAAATGACTTTCTATCAGGGCGAAGGAAAACATGACCGGAAAGCAGGCCAACCTGAGTCTTCCTTGAGTCCTAATGAGCCTCTCCAGGAGTGAGTTCTGTCTCAGGAGAAAGCATTTGCATATATGAGGAGGGAGAGTTCTCACAAGCAGAGTGATCAGGAGTTTCAGAAACAGTCATCAGAAACCAAAGAGGGTGAATAGCAGCTGAAACATCAAGTTCAATATTGGATGAATCTAGAGTTGGACCTCTCAGAACCCAAGATCCCGGTGTGGCTGTCCCTGAGAAGCGAGGAGGCAAGTTCTAGGGCTTTGACAGTGCTCCCCGTAAGCAAAGGGTTTCTTCCCTCCTCTCCCCACCCCTCTTCAATCCCTTTGAACCTAGCCTTGAGATTACTTAATAAATGCCCAAGACTTTGGTGTTAAGAACATGATCTACTCTATAGGAGGACCTTGATTTCTGTGCCTAGCACACACATCTCACTTTTATTTATGTGTATGTTTTTGTATTTATGTGTATGTGTATACCACGTGTGTGCTGGTGTCCACAAAGGCCAGAGAGGGCATCGCATGTGCTGGATCTGGACCTGTAGGTGGTTGTGATCTGCCAGGGTGGAGGCTGAGAGCCAAATCCACGTCCTCTGAGGAGCATCAAGTGCCCTTAACCATTGAGCTGTGTCTGCAGCTCTGAACAGGAATTCTCACTTCAGTGGATGCTTCACGTCCCGTGGATTCTGGGGTTGCTATGCAGCTGACTTCACTTCCTCACAGATGTCATTCCCTAATGTGGAGGGTGTGGGTAAGTGGATAAAATGCTATATAAACAAGTTCTCCCCACTTTTAGAGCTCTCTGCACGTGCCAGGGAACTATCCATATAAACTGCTCCAGTAGCAAACACCAGAGTTGCCCAAGTTCTGGGTTTTCTGATGAGGTGACTTGGAATGGGGGTGGATGTGTGGTTTGATCCCAGTAGACAGCAACAGCTGTTTTGCCTTGGGACTGAGGTGTTTTGGCTCTTGGTTGAGAATGATGATCACAGAGGAACCCAAGAGCAAAGGGATGATGCTGGCAGTACTAGTGGAATTCAAAAGGGTGGGGATGGGGAAGGATGCTTATACCCTACAAAGGAAGCTCTCGTCAAGGAACTGGGCAACTGTCTGCCTGAGTCCCTGGATTCTGTTCTCAGCATCCAGGCTGAGTCATTCTGTCTTCTTCCTACGGTTTTTAGTGCATCTTCCGGAGTTATGCATTGCTTCATCTGCCAAGGCAGATGTGGGCTTGTTGGTATCAGGGTTCCTGATCATTGATAAGTGGCCTTGAGATTTGGGGAAGAACACAGAGATACTAAAGCATTTATTTAGGCAACCTAGCTCTTTGTTCCAGGTATCCATTCTCTCTCTCTGAGTTATTAATGAGTCAGACATGCAGCATTGCCTACCGATGAAGTGATTGCAGCTATAAACGATGCAGGTGAATAGCCCAACTCCTTTTACACGTACTGACACAACATACTTTTGGCTGCTATGTGTTAACCGTGTTTTCTCTGAATTCCAGCCAGCTTCTGTGATACATGGAGATGAAAGGTAATGCCATGGAAATATCAGGATAATGCGGTAGGGACTAGTGTTCAAATTTTTGATCTATCACTCACCAAGGGTGCCATCTGAAGAAAGCTAGCCAACTTCTATGAAGTCAAAGATGCTCAGTGGAAAACACACTAAGATGGGATGCCATGGCGGAATACACAGGAGAAGCACAGGAAGGTACCTCTGGGTAGCTGTTGCCGTTGCCTGTAGGTCACCTTTGGGTAGCTGTCTTTTTCAATCGCATTAGATTATAAAAGAATCAGCCACCCCCTAGCTATGATGCTCAGTGGGAGGAGCCATGAGTTCTTTTGTACATATATGGGTATGAGTGCCCACTATTATTATGGAGGCTTGAAGGTGACTTTGGGTGTCTGCTTTCTCAGGCACACTCTACCCTGTTTTTTTTGAGACAGGGTCTCTCTTATTGAACTGGGAGCTCCCCGATTCAATTAAACTCGGTTGGCTGATCAGCCCCAGGGATCTTCCAGTGTCTGCCTTCCCAGCACTAGAATTACAGGCATGTGGCACCTTACCTGGTTTTCTGTGGAGTATTGAAGATCCGCATTGCAGGTCCTCATGCGCACATGCCAGGCAGTACTAACTGAGCCTCCTAGGGCTGTGCATTCTCATGGTTGATCATAAACACCAGGAGAATAAAGGTAGAATTTAAGGTTGTCTTGACAGAGCTATTTCTCGCCCATGCCTTCAAGAGCACCTCATCCCTTTCCCAGGCTTTTCTGCAATCTCTCCTGAGATTTACTCATTTTCCTTAAGATCTTTTTTTCTAAGTCCCGGGTAATCTATTGGGTTTCTGGCGGTGCTGCGATGACTTATAGATTTAGTGCTCTGTAGGAAAAGAAGTTTGTTATCTTTTCTGGTGGAAAAAGTTTCATTAGGCTAACACAAAAACATCAATTGGGCCATTTCTTACTGGAAGCTCTGGGGAATTGGTCATTTCCCACGTTCATTAAAGCTTTTCAGTTTAGTTCCTGTAGCAGGTCTTTCTTTGGATCACCAGCTCCCATATAAAGACATGGAGACTTCTTATTAAGTATGAAAGCTTGGCCTTAGCTCAGGCTTGTTCCCAACTACTTCTTAAAATTTAAATTAACCCATTTGTATTAATCTATGTTCTGCCACGTGACTTCTTATTTGTCCTCAGTACAGTGTATCCGACTTCCTCCAAGTCTGGGTGGCATATCCCCCAGCTCTCAGATTCCTTCCCAGAACTCCTATCTCTGCCTGGAAGTTGTACCTATCCTCCCCTGCATAGCAATCGGCTGTTTAGCCTTTCATTAAACCAATCAGAAGGCACCTTAGGCAGATCAGGTGAAAGAGAGACATATCTTCACAGTGTACAAAAAGAGACTATCATTTTGAGTGAGGTAACCCAGACCCAGAAAGACAATTATCACATGTACTCACTCATAAGTGGTTTTTGAACATAAAGCAAAGAAAACCAGACTACAAATCACAATCTCAGAGAACCTAGACAACAATGAGGACCCTAAGAGAGACTTACATAGATCTAATCTACATGGGAAGTAAGATCTCCTGAGTAAATTGGGAGCACGGGGACCGTGGGAGAGGGTTGAAGGGGAGGGGAGAGGCAGGGAGGGGAGCAGAGAAAAATGTAGAGCTCAATAAAAATCAACAAAAAAAAAACTATCCCACAAGTTCCTTATAGGTGGGACAGAGATTCCTCTTCACTTGCTAGCTCTCAGCCCGATTGTCTTCATTCCTTGGTTCATCCTCCCGACCTTCTTCTTCAGTGCTAGCAAAGCAAGTTATAATTTATATTTTGACCCGTCCTTTGGCTTCCTTTCTGGTCTTTACCTCTTTTGCCTTCCTCTTTTTATTTATTTGTTTTTACAATGTTTAAGTCAGTTTACTCTTATTTTAAAAACGTATTCATTCAGAATTTCATGTATGTGTCCAATGAAACACGAACACACTCACCCCTCACCTCCTTCAACTTCCCTAGGTTGACTCCAACATATACGCTTTCCAACTTCATTGTTTATTCCTCCTCCTCTTTTCCTCCCTGCTTTCCCCTTCTGCTTTCTGACCTCCGTTCTTATAAGATAACCCAGAGTCCAGCTAATGCTGTCTCTCTGTGCGTAGATGTGGGGCCGTCTACTGGAGTAGGGGGAAGCCACCAATGGCCACAGCCCCAGAGAAGAGCTGCTTTTCCTCTCCCAGTAGTCCTCAGTGCCAAGGTTCCTCAGCGAGGGGTGAGGCCTCCTGAGCACCTACCATCTATTGTGCTTCTGTGAGTAATCTAGGCGACTTTCCCTGCCTGGAGGCCAGCTGATTAGCCAATCTGATTGCGTCTTCAAAACCCCTTCACAATACCTGGGTTAATACTTGATAGGAGAGTCAGAAGGGGAATTTGGAGAGTAGGGGAAAGTGTCATTCTTTCTATGACATCTTCCCACAAGGTAACACAGGAAGCCATCCATCACCAGTCATCAGCTCCTCTGGGATATGGTTTCCCTTTAAATGCTTCAGAAGACATTCTGGGGGCGGGCTTTTTAGATCTAGGGGATCAGGGATTAATGGGTTTTGTGGAGAAAGCTTGTGAGACCATGTTTGAGGGTGAGAAGTATCTCCTGATTGCTAAATAATAAAACGTCTCAGAAATACATGTGGTCCTCATTAGTAACATAAATGAAAAAACTCTTAAATATCTTGAAAATATTTGGAGAGATTTACATAAACCAGAAATGGGGCACAGGAGAGATGGTTCCACTGTTAAGATCATATACTGCTTTTGGAAAGGACCCAAGTTCAGTTCCCAGCACCCACGTAAGGTAGCTCACTGCCACCTGTAACTCCAGCTTCTGGGGATCCAAGGCCTCTGGCCTTTTCAGGAACCCTTTCTCACAAGAAAATACGCAGACAGCCACAGACATATAGTTAAAAATAAAATGAATCTTAAGAAAAATCCAACCTGGAGATAGAAGGAACACCCCTCTTCTTATTTTACTTTTTGAGTTATGGCATTTGCCTCTTAAGCCTTGTGAAATGAACTCTATAGTTACTATGTTAACAATGTTAGCCATTATAATAAATATCAATTTATGGATAATACCTGTTAGTTCAAAATATGAAAATCATGAGATAAGATTCTATTGCCTTGCGTGGTAACATAATGTAAAATTCTATCTACCTATCTATATCTGTATCTATACATATCTTGCTACGATATAGTCAAGGTACTTGGTTATCTCCAAAGAAAGTCCGCAAATGCCCAAGTTTCTTCCATGAGATGGTGTAGTACATACATATAAGCTAGGCACATGCCCCCTGTATTTTTAAGCCTCTAGACTACAGATCCTGAACAATATGTCAACACTGTGTAAGTAGTTGCCATCCTGCATTTCTTAGGAATAAAAACAAGAAAACAAGTCTGTGTATGTCCACTACAAACACAAGTATATTCTGGGATATAATCAGTCTTTAGCTGGTAGTGTCCACGGACAGGAAGGGGTGTTTACACATGGGTATGTATAGATATACAACAGGAGACAGGGCCAAATGTAGGCAGATACAGTATATTCTTTCTTATCACTCTATGGCATGGATACAAGTTTTTGCACTCTTGAGCAAAATCAATTGTAGTACTACACAAGGAAAAGGAACGGCTATTTATCAAATTTGTTTCCACCCACATTCTATTGTTACATGGTTCTCTTTATCTCTCAGGCACCCTTGGATGTGGGTTCTGTCATCCTAATATTCACTGGAACCGTTTCCCACTGCCAGGACTTCTCCTTTGAACACTCACGTTCAATCTGAGGTCATCTGTTTGCTTGCGTGGTCTTTCTGTGAATCCCCTTTGGCTTGGCTCCCATTTGTAGGAAGGACTAGAAGACAGTTATGCTTTTGATAATGGCCTATCATTTCATCAGGTCTGACACATTCAGAATTCCACCGAGCCTTGGCATGGAACCCCGGGCCCTTTCAAATCGCCCATTAATCTGTGTCAAGTTGACCATTGTCCGGTGTGCAGGCCTTTGACTGGAAGAAGCCGGACTGAGGGAGAAAGGAAATCATATCCTGTCAATAAGCGCTGAAAATATTTAGTGTGGCAGGCTGTGTGTTTTCTTTCTTATGAAAAGCTGATTAATATTCAGCGGTTGGAGGTTAATGCCCTATTCATTTTATTCGCTTTACATCCTGCACACAGCAGTGGTTGTTCCAATTTCAGCTCCTAATTCATACAAGTCTGTTTCCAATCAGGAGATTAGTAACTTACTGCCTAAGCAGAGACAAACCACACAATTGCTCAGCTTACCTCTCCCCTGCTCAGGCATTCATGTGCACTTAAAACAGACTCATTCGTGGATGGATGGGGATGCTTTGAGACCAGCAAAGTTTCTTCAATGCGGGTATATCTAGGAAATTCTGTTTATGGTGTAAGCACGGGAAAGACCCAGACAGATGGAAGCAATGGGGGGGATTGTCTAAATACAGTCCCAGGCACCGAGGTCTCCAGCCTTGCTTGCAGACTGTATATATTTTTGGAGTTTTCTCGGTCCCAAATGCTCTTCCGCTGAACTCTGTTTCCACTCTAGCATGAGTCACGACAGACAGGATTCTTTCTGCTTCCTCCTTTTGCAGAGAATTGCATCATTTTCTAAGTGCATCGCAGCACAGTTTATCTATAAACTCTTCATGATTATTTTCGTTTTGGGGGCAGGGTCTCCCTTTGGAGATCTGGATGGCCTCCAGTTCACAGAGATCCACCTCTCTCCCTCCCATGTGTTGATATTAAAAGTGTGGACTACTACATACACTAACTTATCTTATAGGATCTTTGATATGATTGGAGCCCTCCCCCTCTTTTTCCTCTAAGGAAGTAAAATGCCAGGTAGATGAACTCCAAGAGGAGTGGTAATGATGACTTTTTTTTTTTCTTTTTTTTTGGTCATGCAAGGAAAACCTATGAATGGATCAGCAAAACAGAGAGAGATTGCCACTTCCTGGAGCACATTTGCAATGTTATCATATTTGTCTAGAAAGGATTCAGAGTAGAGCTATGGCTCACCCACTTCATTTGCAGTTATTTCGTCACTGTAGGGAAGGATAGGGGAGGAGCCACGACAAGGAATTTACGTGCAGGATGGTTGGCTGAAAGAATTTACCAACACGGTGGTTGTCTATCTTGGTACTAGGTGAGTTTTTGTATGCATTGATTTCTTATCTAGCCATATTGCGCTCCCAAACATTGGGCGCGCGTTTAGAATGGGGGGGGGGCTGGAAAGACAGCTCTGCTGGTCGAGAGCTTGCCTAGCATGCATGAAATCATGACCGATCCCCAGTGTGACATAAACTGGGCATGCCTGGACATGCCAGTAATCCCAACTGCCACTAGAGAGTGATTTTGAGGCCAACCTGGGAAACATGAGACTGTCTCAAACATAAATGAATTTTTATAGAAAAGGGATTAAGAAAAAGTCGTATCTCGAATGATTTGCTCAGAGATGTTGAGTTTGATTGTGATTTCTTGCCCAAAGAGTTTTCTACAGATGTTAATCTAGCTTATTTTGAGGCTTGAAATCCACCTCTATTACCTAGATACCACTAACATACCATCCTTCCCTTTTTTCTTCGATTGATGTACTAGTAATAGGACAAAGGATATTATTTTGAATAAAAACAAACCAATCAATCTGCTACTGAAAACATTTACTTAATCTTAAGTTAGAATTGACTCTGTTTTAGTTACTAGTGAAATGGCCCTAGTCGCATGTCTGTAAGCCTCATAATCTTTTAAGAGACCTAAGATAAAATAATTCAACGTACAAAGGCAACAACAGGAGGCTGGAACAGTGAGAAAGAGTGCTTACAATGTAAGCATGAGGATCTGAGTTCAAATCCTCAACAGTCATGGGAAAAGCCAGGTGTGAAAAGCTGTGTGCCTACAGTTGTAACCCCAGAATTGTGAGACGACTGAGATGGGAGGGTATTTGGGGCTTGCTGGTTGTTAGCCAAGCTCCAGGTTCAACCAGAGACTCTTTCTCAAAAGAATAAAGCAGAGAGTGATTGGCGAGGACACACATGTCTCCCCATGGCATCCACAAGTGTGCACAGGTATAGTGTGCCTGCACTTATAGGGTGTATCCACTACACAATATCTCCCCACACAATTGGTCTATCCCAGGCTACAATAGTATCGGTTCATCAGAGGTTTGTTGTGAGTACGGCATGATTTGTATCCGTAAAAATACTTGTAAATCTATGCCTTACTAAGCAAATCAGTCACCACAGCCAGTTCTCTGTGCTGTTTTTAATCTGTCCTTGTCTACCGATTCCCCAGCCGGTCTTCCAACTTCGGTCAACCACCTGCTGTGTTCTGTTGGAACTGGGCGAAACACAACTGTCTTAACTTCTCAACTCAGTCTTAAACATCTTATTCTCCACTCGTAAAGGGCTTGGCCAGCAAAAGCCCAAGGGATTCTGGGTGAAATTTCTATTGACTACAACTGTGCTTCTTATAGAATGCATCATGTCCTGTGAAAAACTCTTCAGCGTTGGTAACCTTGGGTCCAAGCACCAGCCCCTGGAAGCTGCATGCGAGAAAGTCCTTGGAGTTTTATCTGGGTGCTTCCTATGCCCTTTGTGATCTGATGTCGCCTTCTTGTCTTTCTTTAAACAGCACTGCAAACCCCAAAGTTGCCATCCTCATCAGTTCCAAATGTTATCATTGTTGATATCAAATACATTGCTGTGTGATTATCCCCACCCTGTGTAATTCTTTATCTGGTGACACCAAAACATTGTCCCCATCCACCATCAATGCCCTTTGACCCCCTTTCATCTTCTTCTAGGCCCTAACCCCCATGCCAGTCCTCCCTGTATGAATCTTGTCTCTCTGGGTACCTCTTATAAGTTGAGTTATCTGATACTCCTTTTGTGACACTCTTATTCCATGCAGCATCTAGACTCTCAAGCTCACCCCTGAAGGATGCATAAAGCCTTTTTTGTGTGAGGAAGGGTGGTGCCTACAGTATTCCGAGGCATGGGAAGGTTGCTGGGGAACCAATCTGCTTGGAGACTCCATAAGCCTCTAGATATTGGTAACGATCCAACGCGTGGTAGTAACATTAGCCTCAGTCTTAACTGGTGCTGATAAACGCACCCACTGACCAGGCTTCCTTGAGTCTCTGGGAAGAACACCGGGGGTCCAGCTCTCTGAGCAGCTCTTAGGAGGAGGCCATGACTTCCTGGACACCAGGAAAGCCTCGTGCGTGGTCAAGTTTCTCAGCACAGCAAGGTTTGCCTTTAAACTTTCGCATTTTTTTTTCCGTTCACAGATGCCACCAGGAGGGATTCCTTGCCTTGTGAAAATACTATTTTCTCTTCCTGCCTTTGGGTGACCATTAAAAAAAAAAAAAAAAAAAAAAAGCCGGCGCTTGAGCAGCGCTCCGCACGGGGTGTCTGGCCAAAATGCAAAGCTGTAGGGCAGTTTGCAGGCAGACACTGTTTTTCAAGAGAGGGAGCAGAGCGCGGTGCCTTTCAACACCTCTTCCGCCACTTCTTTAAAAGATGATTTAAATTTGAGGCAATGGGCCCGAATGCTGAACCTCTGACACCCAGACAAGACCTAATGAATCATACCCTTGACCGGCATTGCTCCCCTCCCGCCACTTCACTTGGCGGCCATGGTGGCGTTGTGTTTTGTTTTTCCTGCCCTCACAAAAACAGTTTTTCTTCCACAGACCACGTGCTTGTTAGCGGTGGCCAGGGCACCTCTTTGTATTTGTGGCATGGACAAGGCATCCAGCAGAGCCTGCGGACCCAAGCGCTCGCTTCTTCTCCGTGGGTCTGAGTTGCACAGGGAAAGGACAGTGGCGTCCCTGAGAGACTTAACTGAGTACCGCATCCCTACACAGCCTGGCTACATAATCTGTGATCTCCACAGCCAGATGCTCTCAACTCTGTAGCATCCAGCTTTGCCACGACGTAAGTGACTCAAAAGGACAGAATGTTGGCAGCTGTGTGGACGGAAGTGTTGGTGTTGGGGGCAAAGGCCCCAGTTCTAAGTATTGAGTAGAAGCAATAATCCCCGGTGTGCAGAGTTTCTCCCCGAGGGGGTGCGGGATGGCAGACAAGTGCATAACTTGCCCGAAAACTGAAGGATTCTCATGGGACATTGTTCCCGGGGAAGTAAATACATTATCTCTTCACCCGAGACAGGGACCCTATAACGGAGCAATGTAACCATATCGTCACAGTCCAGCCTGGTGAATCTGAGTTTGCTATGGTTACTTAGAGTGCACGGGGGAGGGGCTATATGCAGGAGTGTGGCTGACTCAAAGACAGCTGGGTCTCTGAAAACCTACTCCAGCATGCTAACAACTCGAGAAAGCTGGGACCCTGGAGCTCTCTGTATGACTCGCAGGCATTTCAGCAACTCTAAGAGTCTCCTCTCCTCTGCAGGCCTTCCTGCTTACATAACCTTGAAGAGGCAGGGGCTTTGTATATCTGGTAAATTTTAGGGACTTCCTGAAGCTTGTAAGTTAATCACTTCCTGAGTCTGGTAAGAGCTTCCTTTCTAGATAGAATATTTCTATCAGAGAAATCGCTACACTTCAAGGACACAGGCTGAATAAACCCGGGCTTCCTGTCTTTTGAGTCAATCCTGCATTGGGCCTCACTCACCTCTGTGAGGGCTCAGATGGTATTGTTCTGATGGTTCTTGTCCGATTGCTATTTTTCAGGTACTCAGAACAATACTTGCAGAGAGTTGGCGGGACTCCTCCCTCAGTGGCTGTAGCATATGCGAACAATTTAATCCTCCAGTCCAATCTTTAATGTAAATGTTTAATACAAACCTGATGTTAACATGATGTACAAGAAGTTCTGGCAGGAAAAGCGGGGCTTTACATTGTTCTACAAATCAGATATTCCCAGCTGCAGGGCCAGTGATGACTTTTAAGGATGGCAAGGGTTTCCCTTCACAGTGACAGTTGAACCCCAAAGTGCAAATGCCTAGTATGTCATGGGGGGTGTCAGTTACTCTCAGTTGCTCTCTGTGGTCTGCATGTTCAAAACCCAGGGTTCATAATTAGAATTTAGCTAATGTCAAATGAGTGAGGGAGACAGAAAGGGAACAGTCCCAGCTGTGACAGGACACCCCATTGCTGATGGCTCCAGGAATGGCAACTTTATCTCTCTATGTCCGAAAAACTAAGGTTTTTGTACAAAATTGGCCCCAGAGCCTGTTTTTGTCCAGCCTCAAGGTAAGAATGGTATACAAATAAGTTCATGTGTGCATCCATATATATGTATGCATGTATGTTCGTATGTTTGTACAGACATAAAGGGGGCCATGTGCATGCCACAGTACATGTTTAGAGATCAGAAAACAACTTGGAAGCATCTGCTCTTTCCTATCGCATAGGCCTCGGGGATGAAATTCAATATTCAGGCTTGGAAGCAATTTTTCTTCACCTGCTAAACCATCTTGCCAGCCTTTCTGGCTGTTGTTATGAAACACCATGAATTCAGCCCAGGCTTTCCTTTAATTCCTAGTGATCCCCTGCCTCAGATTACATATATGTCTTTGCACGCCAGGCTATGTTTTTATATATATTTTTTAATGACCGGAGAAAACATCTTTATGAAATGTAGAAGTGGTATGATTATTCCAATTTTATCCTTCATAGATTTTCATTAGAATGTGGCTACAGCCGTTCATTTACTGGCTAATCACTAGTGAGCTATGGTACTACAGTAGAAGAATTTGTTTGAATTGTGACTACAGGGTCCATACAAGATACATATACATATATATATGTATATATATGTATGTATGATACATTATATATGTTATATAATATGTATGTTTGTATATTATATATAATATATATTTTTAATAAAAAATGCTTCTTAGCTTGGCTCTCGCCAGCCCATTGTCAGTGACACCTTGTTGCCTGATCTTTAGCTCTAGGTTTCTGTACATTCACCACGCCATCTGGACATGGCTCACTGCACAGTAATTTTTCCCTTTTAAAGCATTCACTGACAGGACTATCACACTTAAAGCTGACCACTCTAAAGTCTCTTATTCTTTCACGCCTCTCCCCAAGGTCTGAGGCTCCTCAAGGAAGAGGGGGCAGAAAGAGCATAAGAGCCGAAGGTGGTGGATGGCTACAAGCAACAGCACTCTTCAGTCCCAGAAGGAGGAAGCTTTATACGTGAACACACAGATGGTGGGACAGCATACCCAGGCCTGTGCGAGCTCAAGCTAGACAAAGCCAATGACCTTCCTCCATCACTGGTAAGGTAGGTGGTGGTGGTGGGGCGTCGACCTGGGAGGAACTGGGAAAGATGGCAAATGTGATAAAAATACATTATATGAAATTCTCAGAATTAATTCAAAATTTAAAAATTGCTGAATATTTGTGGCATTGTCACCTATCTTTCTCTGCTTTAGACATTTTTTCCATGTTAGTGGTTATTCATAAAGCCAATAAAAAAATCCTTAAAGTTTGTGCCACATTGCCAGACAGCTGATGTTTTATAAAGTAGATAAGGAGTGGTATATATTTCAGAGTGTACAGGATCCACTTAGCATGAAGACATCCTTGGATTTGATCTCCAGTACCACGGAAACCCATCTGAGGGTGCACTTGCCATCCCAACCCTCTGTTGGTGGAGGCTGGAGGATCAGAAATTCATGAAACCATAAAAAGATCTGTGCATATGCGTGTGCACGCGTGCACACACACACGAACACATGCACACACATGCACACATAATACATGACATGAAAGTAGGAGCAAGTCATATTAGGAAGGAAATTGGGGGACTATGGGAGTAGAAGGGGATAGGATAAGAAAGGCTCCCAGCAGTGAATATGCTCACATTATACGTCTACATGTCTGAGCCTGTAAAAAAAACTTAGATTTAAGAAGTTAATAAAGGAAAACAAAATAGCTATTTAATGAAACTGGCTAATCACCAAGTGTTTGCAACTGGGGCTTAACAGGTGCCTGTGCTTAACAAAGCAACCTGAAGATGGAACCCGGAATGTGCATGTGTTTGGGTTTTGTCTTTAACTCCCACCCCCATGGTAAGGTTCAGGTTGATTTGACAACAACCAGTCAGGGGATAATTACTCTTGGTTTTACACTTTCTCCCCCCCCTACCCCCCTGAGACACTGCTTTTTTTTTTTTTTTCAGATAATACCCGACTTGGCCTTCCTTCAAAGCAGTTCTGATTCCCCTTATCTTAGACATCTCTCACTTTCCGTCTCCCACAGCTCCCCGCCCCTGTTCCCTATAGCAAGTGGACTTTGTACGGTACAGAAGTGTCTAAACCTTGGCACTTGAATGTTAGCTAGCACAGATCCCGATAACGCGTGTGTGCTGCCTCCCTCCCTTCCTCTCCTTGGGAAAGAATGTCCTCCTGAAAGTGAAATTGCACCCAAGCGCACCGAATTCCTAGCCGGAATATATTGAGGAGTCTGGGATTGGCCAGGTGACAGCAACCCTTTTGTTCCCAGCCAAATATTTACAATGGGGCCGGATTGACGTTAATTGTCACCGAACATTCCTGACCCTGGTGTAACCTTCTCAGAAGGTGAGGAGAAACCATTTAATCTCTGTGCTTTTATGGTGGTATCTTGAGTTTTTTTTTCACTCCAAGCTTAGAATTAATTTCCCTAGTTTACAGGCCGCAGGGGAATGTCCCGAGGTCCCCTTGGCCCCTCGGGATGAGGTAATTAGCAGCACATGCTGTCCAATGTGCTCGTAGAGAGAGGCCCCTCATTAGTTTCAAATCGTGGTTTGATTTCCAGCAGAAAGAGCTCAGGGTTTCCTGAGACTTAGCAACGGAACCTGACCAACCACAGGGGGGTCTCCTACCCAGCCTGCTCCTTGCCATCCTTCCCGAGGGTCAGATCTCCTTCAGGTGCCTTGTTGCTGCTTTTGCATTGGTGAACTGTCTGTCCAGATCAGACATCATCGCCTGAAAACTAGTGCTTCCCTTTCTGCCTTTCCCGGTTGCTCGTCTTCATTGGAATCATTTAGCTTTCTGGAATAGGTTTATTCGAGTCTGTTCACGGTACCTGGAGGCCACCGTAGCGGAGCATCCATTCTTCCCAAGGAGAAAAGCTCATGATTTTATTAAACTACCTTCATCATTTTTGGATTCGCAGGTAAAGAAAGGAAGTGATGAACAAAAGACAGCCTGGGGCTGTAGAGAGCGATGGCTCACAGGAGCCGTGAAGAAGGATGTATGCCCTGTAGAATGATGGGCCTTGGAAGTTGCTGATGGAATGCTTTCTCCAGATCCCGGACAGAACCATCCTGCTGGAGGATGCCCAGATTCGAAGGGCTTCAAAGTCAATGGAGTCCTGACCTGAAACACTTGGAGCCGTGAATCTAGACAAGCGGGCTTAGAATTCTATGATGTTTGATTGCAGCACTCTTTCTCTTTGGATCCCGGCTCTCCTGTTTCCCTAGCCGGTCTTCCAGGAGGTGGTGCTGGAATCGTCTGATCTGATGCATGCTACTGAATCTTGTGTGTTTGTTATATCTCTCCCACCCCCAGAGACTTAACGCCAATAGGAGAAGCAAGAGTCGCTTGCTTTAGGAGTAAAATTTGATTAATGCCAGAACCTTAAACAGAGAGAGAGGAAGGGAGAGAGAAGAATTGAGAAGAGGGAGGTTTTCAGACATTTGGCCCTCGTGTTGAGTTGTTTTTATTGGATGGAGTGACACCCTGATTATTCCCCTCTGCCTGGAACAGAACATGATCCCACATTTCTTTACAATTAAATTAAGGCTAAAGAATGGCAAAGACGTTATCTTTCATATGATATGTCTGAGAGACACTGGTTTTGGTCTACTGGAAGCCCTTGACTCGGTTGCTTTCTGAAATGCCAAGTTTTCTGGGCAAATCCCATTAGGGGGTTTGTGTAGCTTCTGTCTTTTTGTTTCCATCTGCTGGCTGCCACTGTTGGAGATGACTCAAGGACTGTTCACGCCAGGCTTGGAAATACTGAAATGGGGATATCTGTCTGGTCATTGTGGCCCTTATCTGTTTATCCTGCAAGCAATGATCATATCTATAATAATTTCATTATAGGTGCTTGGCCAGTTGTCAATTTTCTTCACTAATCTGAATTGTAGTGATCTTGTTTTCTTAGCTTCCTCAACACGTAGATGGGTATTTTTTTTTTTTTTTTTACCAAGTCGGAAAAATACTTGAACATTTCTTTTGGGATAGATTCGTTTATAGTCCGGGATGTCTTTGAACTTGCAATGTAACCAAAGCTGTCCTTGAACTTCTGATCCTCCTGGTTGCACCTTCCAGATACTAGGATGGCCAATGTGTGCAACCACATCTGGCCTCTGTGCATTTTAAAAAAACCATTTTTCACAATTCCTATGCTGTGTTCTCCTTTCAAGATGCCGTTTTGATTTCCTCAGAGTTTTTCCACAAGTCATTAAGGTTCTATTTTTATGTATTGAAGTTTGCCTGCATGTATATAAGCATGCCACACGTATGCATTGCCCATGGAGGCCAGAGGAGGCTGTTTGAGTCCCTGCAAGTTGCAGGTGGCTGGGAGCTACCATGTGAGTGCTGAGAGCTGAGTCCTGGTCCTCTGCTGCAAGCGCAGTGCATACCGCTAACTGCTGACCCATCTGTCCAGCCCCCTGCCTGTTTATTCTTAATGGTCTTCTCTCATTCCCTTAGTTCTCCAATTTGGATCTAACTCATCTCTGTTAAAATCTCTCTCTTCTCCCTCTCCCCCTCTTCTTTCTCTCTCCTCTCTTCCCCTCCTCTCCCCTCTTTCTTTCTCTTCTTTATCCAGTCTTTTGTACATTGCAACTCTCCAGTTCTCCATGACTTTTTTTTTTTTTTTTAAATCCTAGTCTGGCAGTCCGGTTGTTTCTTGTGACTTCTGTTTCCCTGACAACGATCTGGTAACCGTTTCTTTATTAAAACCCTCAAATTCTTCCGAGAGCTCGACAAACTGAAGCCACTGTAAATCTCCTTATGGGAGCAATTCCATCACACAGGAGATTCCGGGCTTGTTGATAGTTTCTGTCCTGCACACCCCTCCCCCAACCTGTGAGTGATTATGGGTCATATTTTCCTTCTTCCATGAATTCTTTTTTTTAAATTTATTTATCTGAGACAGAAGATCTCTATGTAGCCCAGGTTGGCCATAAATTATGATCCTCCTGCCTCCCCCTCCTGAGTGTTAGCATTGTAAGCATGTGCCATCATGCCTTGTCCATGTTTAGTGTTTTCTGATTGCCTGCTAATAGCCTGATGAATAGTCAGGAGTGCAGAGTAGACCCGCTTTCCTTGAGCGAGGTTGGATTCTGGGAGACAGCGCAGCACTGCTTCTCCTTGAGCCCACTGGACTTTGGTTTCAGCTTCGGTTGTGATACCCTGGAGTAGTATTTACTGTAGGCCACAGTTTCCCCAACTGTTCTTCAAGGGTATAGTGGCAAATGTTTTTGGTTTCCAGGTGGATTTTCTTCTGTTGAACTAATAACTGTACTGTACTTTACTGTAACATGTAACATGACTGTAACATGATGACAGCTATAGAAATCTATTAGCAAATAGGTATGCCTGTGTACCAGCAAAATGTGATTTATAAAGGCAGATGATGAGGTGATGGGCCCCAGCTGACTGATCCTGATCTAGGCATAGCATCTTCTTCCTAAGCAATGGCTTCTTTGGTGTTTAGTTTCGGGCTTAGCAAAGGGACAATATCTTTCCTTTCTAAATGGGACATCCAATGTCTTCCAGCCTTGTACTGTCTCAAGCTTCCATTCCGTTCTCAGACTTCACAGTTTGCATTCTCTACAAGGTCACAGGGATCAGTGAACTCACACCCCAATCCATGGTTGCCGTTCTACAGCAAGCCTCACTACACTCATACCTTGCGCCCTCCTCATTTTCCCAACCATGACTTCTGTCCTTTCCTGTGTCCTGCCATGAAATCTCCATTTGCAATGGTGTTTGTGAAGGTTGCTTTTGTCAACTTGACACAAGCTGGGAAGAGGGAGCTTCAAGGGAGGAATGGCCTCCATCAGATTAGCTTTTGGACAAACCTTTTGGGAACATTTCCTTTACTAATGATTGATGTGGGAGGGCCCAGCACACTGTGGAACGCTGGAGATGGTCCTGAGAGCATAAGAGCCATGGGAAGCAGGCCAATAGGCAGCATTCTTCCATTGTCTCTTTTTCAGTTCCTCCCACCTGTTTCTCCCTGAGTCTCTTCCCTGACGTTCTTAGCAATGGGCTGTGACATGGAAGTGCGAGCCAAGTCAACCTTTCCCTCCCCAGGCTGCTTTTGGTCAGAAGGCTTTGTCATAGCAATAGAAAGTAAAGCAGAACAGTGTTCCTGAGCTTTAATCTCTGTTTACTGCATCGAGAAGGATGGGCACACACTTAGAATTCTGTTCTGTGGAGTGCCACTGTTGGGAAGTGGCCCCAGAAGAACATCCCAGTGAGCAGAGAACTTATTTCATGCATATTTTTTAACTCCAAAATTTCAAGGGCCAGAAAGATGGCTCAGCCATTAGGAATGCATACTACTCTCCAGTATAGGACTAGAGTTTGGTTTCCAGCTCCCATATTGGGTAGCTCACAACTACCTGCAATTCCAGCTCTACGAGTCCCAACACAGTCTCTGGTAATGGCAGACAGCTGCACTTGTATTCACGTACCCCAACAGAGACACACATATTAAAGACAAAAATAATTCTTGTTTATAAAGTGAATCCTCAAACTAGCGCAGCTAATAATGCCCCCAAACAAGCCCTTTATATGTTCTGCCCAGACTTATCATCCTTTACAGAAGACGGTAACGAATTCTAGGCAATGAGGCTCAAAGCACAAGTCTTCTCGCTGTGTTAAAAAAAAAAAAAGCAGTGCTTATGGAGTCTTAGGGAGCCTGAGGACGTTCAAGTTGTCCTTTAAGTGGTTAAGCTGGGAGGACTCATGCACTGCAGATTGTGGGTGTGTCTTCTTTGACCACACTCTTCAGTGATTCTTGGCTCCTATGGGAATTGTCATTGCTTCAGCATTTGAACCATGCCTCCTAGTCAGAAGCCAAGATGCCAGCAAGAAATTCTAGAAAGATTATAATTGATTAAACCTCACCACAATGTACTATCTATCCTATGTTTATTTAGATTTTTTCATATAATATATTTTAATATCATGCTCTTTCTCAACCCTCAGCTTCTCCCACATTATCCCCAACTCCCTGTCTGCCCAGCTTCATACTTTTTCCCTTCAAAAATAGAAAACCAAAGAACAAAAATAAAAACAAATAATCATCCCCAAAGTCAATAGGGTAAAAAAAAAAGGCCAAAACAAAACACAAAGGACACAAAAAAAACATGGTTTCCATTTTGTATCTTTGTTGACTGCTTCTGGGCATGGAGTATGTTCCCTGGAGTATGGTTGATACACACAGTGACACTTTAATAGAGAAATCTTTTTTTTTTTTTTTTCCTTTCCCAGTAGGTATTAGTTACAAAAACTTCTTGCTTAGGGGTGAGATGTTTTGCTCACTTTCCCTTCTCAGTGCGAGGGTTTTGTTTGGTTTGAACCTGTGCATGTTGTGTGCATGCTGTCACAGTCTCTGTGAGTTCATCATATGTGTATCACTTCTGTTGTGTCTAGAAGATGCTGTTTCCGTGTAAGAACCACCACATCTGGGTCTTACACTCTTGCCTCCTCTCTTCCTTGTAGATCTCTAATCCTTGATAGGAGGACTTTGACAAGACGTCCTATTTAGCGTTGAATGCTCCCAAGTCTCTTCCTAGCTGCACCTTATCTATCTGTGGGTTTCTGTGTTAATTACCATTTGCTGCAAGAAACCTCTCTGATGAGGACTGGGAGAGACACAGATCTATTGGTAGAGTAACATGCTATTGGGAGTTACTTTATTGCTATGTTCCTCTAGCAGAATTATAGTAGTTGGTTTTCCTCAAAGGCTTGTGGTCTATCTTGTCTCAGGTTCTTAGCCACTTTAGCATGGTCAAGTGTGGGTTCTGTCTCATGCAGCAGGTCTTAAAACAAAATTTAAACACTGGTTGGTTACTCCCACAATGTTTGTGCCACTATTGTGCCAATATATCTTGTAGGCAGTTTGCTCTTGTAAGTCACTGGGTTGGTAGCTGACTGATACTGATGATTGTTTTTCTCCTTGGGTAACATGAAGAATACTTTCCAGCATCATGGATGATAGTCAGTAGGACTGAATGGTCTGTCTGGGTACCAGCTCAACTTCTCCATGTTTGATGATGTAAGTAAGTAGTGTCTTCATGAACAGGGCCTCCCCATCTGGTTGTAGAGAATAAACAATAACTTTGGCAATAGTCTGTGATGTTTGGAGACCTTTTTGAGACCCCTTTAGCCAACAACTCAACCAGTATTACACCATCCCTGGCACTGGGGAATTTTACTTTGCGGCATAAAATGTCTAGTTGGGTTGTTCTCTCCCCCATTCTAAGGTGACTATATTTAATGGAGTAAAAAGTTTTCATATGTGCATAAACTTTAGAAAGTTTCTGTAGTAGTGAATTTTCATAAGGCTTTTCAAAAGGCCTCTAGAGTTACTTGTCCCTGCCTTTTTGCTTCCTTCACATTCTCCCCAGTTAAGCCTCCTTTTCTAGTTTCCCCTTTATCATCTCGCTATAACACTATATCGGGTCTCTCATTCCTTGGAAGATTCCTCCTGCCCACCAGTCCCTTACCAGCTACACAACCTCTGTAGTTATTCCAGTTGAAACACACATATCTAAAGTTTAAAAGGGAACATCTACATTTAAGAGAAAACATGACATGTTTTCCCTTTGGGGTCTGAGTTACCTCATTCAGGATGGTTGTTTCTAGCTCTATCCATTTACCTGAAAATTTTATAATAATTTTTATGGGCATTGGTGTTTTGCCATGGGTGTTGAATTCCTTGGAAATGAAATTACAGACAGTTGTGAGCTGCCATGCTGCTGCTGGGAATTGAACTTGGGTCCTCTGGGAGATCTTAACCACTGAGCCATTTCTCCAGCTCCATAAATTTTATAATTTTTTTTTATCATTTTTCTTAACATCTTAATAGTATTCCATTGTGTGAGCATAACATATTTTCACTATATGTTTATTGGTTGAGGGACATTTAGGTTGTTTTCAACTTCTGGCTATTATAAATAGAGCCATAAACATGGATGAATCTCTGTAGGAAAATGTAGAGTCCTTTGGATACAAGAGTGCTGTGTCTGGATCTTGTGTTCTATCAATTTTCAGTTTTTATGGAACCTCCACTCTGATATCTATAAGGGCTATGGCAGTTGGTACTCTCCAGCAATATGATGTGGGATGTCTTTCTGTATATGTGTTGCTTTTATTGGCTAATGAATACAGCTGTTTTGGCCAGTGGCTTAGCAGAGTAAAGCCAGGTGGGAAATCTGAGCAGAGATAAATAGAGAGAGTAGGCAGAGTTAGGGAGATGCCAATAGCTGCTAAAGGAGACAGACACTGGAACCTTACTGAAGGCCACAATCTCATGGTGATACATTGATTAATAGAAATGATGGGTTAATTTAAGATTTAAGAGCTAGTTAGAAATATGCCTGAATCATTGGCCAAACAGAGTTGTAATTGATAAAGTTTTTGTGCGATTATTTGGGTCTGGGCTGCCAGAATGAAAGAACAGTCTCCATTTACAAAACGGTGCCTACCGTCTGTGGAATGGATCCACATAAGACCTAAAAAAGAAAAAAAAAAAAAAAGCTTAAGAGAGAAAAAAAGAGGACTTCCAGATCCACAAAAATGGAGCCAAGTACAGCTTCTTGGTAG
This sequence comes from Alexandromys fortis, assembly GCF_014885135.2. Taxonomy (NCBI): domain Eukaryota; kingdom Metazoa; phylum Chordata; class Mammalia; order Rodentia; family Cricetidae; genus Alexandromys; species Alexandromys fortis. The sequence goes on along the minus strand of NW_026067918.1, from coordinate 5,516,885 downwards.
CCACAATTTTTTCTTCCAGATAGACTTTGTTTCCAGGCCGCAAGCAGAGGCATGACTCCTTTAAGAAACGGCTTCCTGGTTTGTGCTGGCAGTGCAAACAGCTCTGGATCTTTTAGGAGGCCAAGCACTCGAATGGGGTTTATGAGCAGAGCGCTACAAGTTGCTCGATGATGACACAGATCTGCTGCCTCCCTGCAGCTGGGGCAATGAGCATGGATAACAGAGCTGATGGTAAACACACCTCTGCCATATTAAAAGGCCAAGAGAGGCAGAGCGAGCATCCACAGCCTGGGCGACCAAGCTACTTTTCATTCTAAAAGTGCACTTGGCCGGAAAATGATTACAGAACTGCAATAAAGACAGATTTCTGTTGGGGTATTGATGGGGATTGTATTCAATCTGTAGCTTTCTTTTGGTTGGATGGACATTTTCATAATATTAATCTTACTGATGCATGAGAATAGGCAATCTTTCCATCTTTTGGTATCTTCTTCATTTTTTTCTTAAATGTTTTTGACTAATTTCATTTTGTCAACTTGACACAAGCTAGAGTCACCAGAAAGGAGGGAACTTCACTTGATAAAATGCCTCTATAACATTCAGCTGTAGGGTATTTTCCCAGCCCACTGTGGGAGGTACTATTCTGGGCTGGTGGTTCTGAGTTCTATAGGAAAGCAGGCTGAGCAACCCATGACGAACAAGCCAGTGAACAGCACTCCTCCATGGCCTCTGCATTAGCTCCTACCTTCAGGTTTATGCCATCTTTGAGTTACTGTCCTGGCTTCCTTCAGTGAGGACCTACATTGTGGGCCAAATAAACCCTTCCTCCCAAGCTTGTTTTTTGCCTATGGTGTTTCACATTGCTGTGATAGACCTGACCATGTTAATTTGGCATGGCTATGGAAGGACTTTGGGACTTTGGGCTACAAAATCCATTGAGTGTTGAGAGCTCAGTGGGCTGTTCTTTAGGATCTTGGAAGATAAGAATGTTGAGATTAGCACAGACGACGGCGCCTGCCTGACTTGTGAAGTTTCAGAGGGAAGCAAAGACTCTACTAAGCCTTTTGTGTGACGAATCTGTGGGGTTTAGTCGGCTGGAGATAAAGAATCAGCTACGATTAGCAAGAGACCAGAAACACTAAAGTAAAACCTTTGCTTTGCTGGGATAATGAATGCTGGTCAACGGGGGCTGCACAATCAGCTGTGATTAAGAATCGACTAGCATCTTTGAGGTGAAGTCTACTGGGAAGTGTTTCCTTGGGGTCAGCACACAAAAGCTGTGTTCCGGAAGCGGCCAAGGTTATACCTCACGCTGGCAGCCGAACTTGGTAGAGTAAGACTCACCCAGGTGATCCTGGCTTTGAAGGCATGAAGAAGCCATGGAGAGCAGCTGGGGCTTGGCACTGTGTGGCAGAGCTGAAAGACCTGCATTAAAGATCAAGGGAGCCTTCAGGTGGAATAGAGGGCCAGCTCCTGCAAGGGACCCCAACAGTTTTGGAGATGTAATGACCAAAACCAGCAGCAGTGGCGGAGTGGAGTGAGCCACAGCCTGGAAGGCTAGCTGTATGTGCTGCAGAGGGCAGATCTGGAGAAGTGACCCGTGACCCTTGGAGGAGGCCAGAACCCTGTGAGTGAATCTCAGATAACTGAGCATTAAGTTTTTTTTTTTATGCTTTTTGGAGTTTGGTTTTGCCTCTTGAAGTATTTAACTTGTTTCTTGACTACTGGAACACAGAATTGAGAGAGTGAATTTGAAGAGTTTTGTTTTGTTTTGGTTTTGGTTTTAAAAGAGTCTTTGGATATTTAAAGACACTGAATTTCAAAGAGTTTGAATTTGTGAAGAATGTGGGACTTTTAAAGTTTATAAAATGTTTTATATTGTGATGTTGATGTTAACGTGTGATCTTGGGAATGAACAAGAAAGCAAAGCCCTGGCTTAACAATAATATGTTTGTCTGTCAAATTGACCAGGGCTCAATTATCCTGGCTAGTTTTATGTCAACTTGACACAAGCTAGAGTCATCTGAGAGGAGGGAACCTCAATTGAGAATATGCTTCCGTAACATCCAGCTGCAGGCCATTTTTCTTAATTTGTGATTGATGGGGGAGGACCCAGCCCATTGTGGGTGGTGCTATCCCTGTGCCGAGATGGTACCAGGTTATATAAGAAAGCAGACTGAGTAAGCCATGATGAGCAAGCCTTAAGCAGCATCCCTTCATGGCCTCTGCATCAGCTTGTGACTCCAGGTTCCTTTTGTGTTTGAATTTATGCCCTGGCTTCCTTTAATGATAGACGTGTAAATATGGAAGTGTAAGCCAAATAAACCCTTTCCTCCATGACTTACTTTTTGGTCATAGTGTTTCATAGCAGCAATTAATCCTATCTAAGACAAATGTCTTGAAGGTTTTTTTTATTATCATGCAAGTCTTTCACTCGTCAGATTAGAGTTATCCCAAGATATGTTTTAGAGACTGTGGTAAATGGTGCTATTTATCTTATTTATTACTATGCTTGTCATTTGTTTATAGGAAGGGTACTGATTTTTGTGTGCTAATTAGGTGTTATACTACTTCGCTGGAAGTATTTATCAGTTGTAGAGGTTTCCTGGTTGAGTCTTTTTAAGTATAAAATTATATCACCTATGAATATGGAGGCTATGACTTCTTCCTTTTTTATTTATATCCTCTTGATCTCTTTCAGTTGTGTTATTACTCAAGCTAGCACTGAATACCATTTTTAATAAGTATAAGGAGAACAGAGATCCTTGTCTTATTCCTGACTTTAGGGGAAATGCTTGGCGTTGCTCTCTGTTGAAGATTGTGTTGGCTGTTGACTTGTAAATTGCCTTTGTTGTTGAGATATGTTCCTTATATTCATAGTCTCTCCAAGACTTTTGTTGTGGCAGGATATTGGATTTTGTCAGTTTTTTTTCTGCATCTAATGAGATGATCATGTGTTTTTTTTTTTTTTTTGTCTTTTAGTCTGTTTATGTGGTGAATTATGCTCATTTATTTACATGTGTTGTGCCATCTTTGAAATTCTGGGATAAAACCAACTTGATAGTGGTGGATAATTTTTGATGTGTTCCAGAATTTAGTTAACAAATATTTTATTGAGCACATTTATGTCTATATTCATAGGGTAGTGGTCTATAATTTTCTTTTCATTTTTTTTGTTGTTGTTGAGTATGTGTGATTTTTGTAACAGAGTACTAATGGCTTTGTAAAAAAATTTGTAAATGTTCCTTCCATTTCTATTTTGTTAAATAATTTGAGAAGCATTGGAATTCTGTGCTTAATCCATCTGACCGTGGGATTTGGGGGACAAGTTGGGAGATTTTAATTACTGCTTCTGCTTCTATTTCACTAGGGGTTATCAGTCTGATTAAATTGCTTATTTTATTTTATTTTATTTTAATTTATTTGACATTGGTAGGTTATATATAACAATAAATTTATAGTTTATGTTATATTTTCCATTTTGGTGAGCTATAGATTTTTAAAGTGTATCTTCATGATTCTCTAAATTACCTCAGTGACTTTTGTAATGTCTCCCTTTTCATCACTGATTGTATTAATTTAGGTTTTCTCTCTTTGTCTTTTGACTGCTTTGTTTAAAGGATTGTCAATTGTATTGATTTTCTCAAAGAACCAACTGTTTCATTTCATTAAGTCTTTGTGGGTTCTTTTTTCTATTACATCAATTTTGGCCCTGAGTTTGGTTATTTATTCCCATTTACTCATTCAAGGTATTATTGATATTTGTTTTTCTACAGCTTCCGTTTTGTTAAGCTATTAATGTGGGGTATCTCTATTTTTAAAAAAAAATATATAGGCACTTGGGCTATGAACTTGCCTCTTAGAACTGCCTTCATTGTTCCTCATTTATGTATCTGTCCTATCCTTACACCCATCTTGATTCATTAGGAATAAAAATTCCCAAGCACCTTAAAGGGGTTAGCTCCTTGGGTTGGTGCTGAACACAAAAACTTGCAAGAGACAAAGCCATAATAAGACCTGATAATCTCAGAGGAGAGAATAGAAATGGAAAATATTACATATAGTAATAAGAAACAAATCATATAATGGAGGAGTGTGATGGTTGGTATTGTCAATTTGACAGGATCTAGACTCACTTAGAAGATAAAACCACTGGGCACACCTATGACGAAGTTTCCAGATTAGATCCGTTGAGGTGAGAAGGCCCACTTTAAAGGTGGGTGGTACCAGTCTCTGGCTGAGATCCTGGATTGAGTAGAAGGTAAAAGGGAACTGAACGCCAACATTCATCTTTCTGCTTCCTGACTATGGACAAATGTGACCAGCTGCCTCATGTTTCTGTAGTCATGACTCCTCTACCACGATGGACTGTACTCTCAGAAGTGTGAGCCCAAATGAACTGTTCCTTCATTAATCTGATTTTGCCCCAGCAATGAAAATGGCACTTTATACAAGGGAGATTGCATTAAGCATATTTATGTGTATCTAGTGAAGCTAGCAACTCCTTGAGCTCAGCTTTAACTGGCTAGTAGCAATTTGTCACTTAGCGGGTCATGCGTGTGTGAAGGATATCATCAAGAAGAATGAAAAATCAGTGTTCAGAGCCAGTCAGGCAGTAATAGCACACGTTTTGTGTCCTTGGGGTTAGGCAGGAGATGGTAGGAGAAGAAGGTGCACTGGCAGGTTGGAGCTGGTGTAAGAAAGATCTTACAGGGCACAATAGAGAACTTCCATGGGATCCTCAGACTATGGGCAGCTACTGAAATGTTGTTGAGGAAGGCTGCAAGATGATCATACCTAGGCTTCTGCAAGATCTAGGTGGCCAACTGGAAAGAGTTAGTGGGCAGGGGTTAACAGGAGGAGGAGGAGAAGGAGGAGGAGGAGGAGGAGGAGGAGGAGGAGGAGGAGGAGGAGGGTGTACAAAGAAAGATCCTTCCACCAGAGCAAGGGATCTGAGCCAAGAAGAGTTAGAATTGAGAAATATGCTGGAAGACAATTTTAGGGGCTAATTCAATGATAGGTTTAAGTTGGAATGGGGTATGTAGGGTGGACTTCAGAGTGCCATTTTTGAAGGAATATAAAAATATGCTAAGTACAGTTCAATGGAGAATGGTGATTGGTGGATTTATTCTTTATTTATTTATTCAACAAGCATTCATTGTATGCCTACTGCATGGCAAATATTGCCACAGGTAAAGTTGACACTCTCATGGGAGTAATTTTTAAGTACATAAAAATTTTAAATCTATACAATAATAAATAAATAATTGAAAATTAAAGTAGTACAAAGAGAAATTCTTTAGTCTAGGAGAACCTGCTTGGAGGCCCTTACATTTGTCCTCCCTCCCTCCCTCCCTCCCTCCCTCCTTCCCTTCCTCCCTCCCTCCCTCCTTCCCTCCCTCTCTCCCGTCCTTCCTTCTTTCTTCCTTTCTTCTTTTGTGAAATAATCCTCTTGTACACTGTGAAGATGTGTAACTCTGACTGGTTTAATAGAAAGCTGAGCAGTCAACAGCTAGGCAAGATTTCCAGGCACAGAGGATGCTGGGAAGAAGGGAGGAGCCAGGAGATGCAGAGTGAGCAGCATGGATAGTATAAAGTAAAGGTAACTGAGCCAAGGAAATGAATGTAGATTAAAAGATATGGGTTAATTTAAATTATAAGAACCAGTTAAAAACAAGCCTAAGCTATCAGCTAACCATTCATAATTTCATTACTGGGAAGACAACATTGCCAACAAAAAAGTTCAACAACAAATTTCTTCATTAAATTTTGAGACAAAGTCTCATTATGCAGTCCAGGCTGTCCTGGAGTTCACGGATATCTACTTGCTCCCGCCTTTGAAGTGTTGGGATGAAAGACATGTACCGCCATACCTAACCCTCCTTCATTTATTTTTTAAATTCCCTTCTCTTTCTAGTATTAATGATCTTTCATATCCTGATATCAAAATCCTTCCCTGTGTGTACATGTATGTGCCACAAAATTTTCCCCAGCTGTATGATTTAGATTTTGATATTATAAACACAGGTCCAGATCACTAAGAAATAAGTGGTTTCTATTCAACTCTATCCACAAGTCTTTCTATAGAGGCAGTGGGAGTTTCCTCTGAGCTAAAAAGCACAGAGCTACACTGTAGCTCTACTCACTTGGAAAGATCCAGAAGGTTATCTCTCAATTATTAGTCCTCTGCCTCAATTGTGTCTGCAACTCATTCCAACAAAAGAATTAACATATCTCATCAACTAAAGCCACATAACACACCAAATTAAAGCCATTTTTTCTGTATTAAAACTTGCCTACAAGACGTTGCTGTCATTTTGGATTCTATGCACTTCCCTAAACATTGATGGTCAAGTAAAAAGCAAGTAAGATGTCATGCCATTAAGGAAGGCAGATGGTAAGAGTAACACTTGTAAGCCTGCTATGGATGAGAGGGACAGATTCTCCCTGTCTTCAAAAGAAAAGGTAAGAGAAACCGTGCAAGTGCATTACCTTTGGAGGTGGCAGAGTCTGGTAGCAGCAGAGTACTTCTAAGGTGCCTTGATTGACAGGCCTTGCATCTTTGTCTAGGAAGTGCTTCTTAGACCAGGTGGGTTGGCCAGTCTGAGGAAAGTCCTGAGCTTCCCACTAAGACCTTTGTTGACTCTGGCATGGAAGCAAATTCCAGTGGCATTTCAAGTCCCTGTGTCTGGGAACAGGATTCCTGCAGGGACTCTCTCTGCCTTTGGCTATGGCACACCCTTTGGCAGATACTCTCGGCAGCTGTCAATCTTAGGCTCAATGTGGAAATAGATGATCCCTGGATGACTGGTGGTGGTGGTGGTGGCGGCAGTGGTGGCAGAGGCAAGGGAGAGTTTAATGCGCAACTCCCTACTCATGTAAGAATACAGAGTGTTCATGAGTGAGGAAGCTAGCCTTTGATTTGCTTTACTTTGGGGGGAATATAAGACAGATAGAAATAGAAGACACAATGAAGTCTTGTCAGGAGAATATCTAAGAATATCTGAACATTTTTAAACACAGTAAGTGCTTGGCCTATCTTAATGTAAGATTTTAAAAATCAGTTCTTTGAAAAGTTCATGCGATGTATTTTGATCATATCAACCTCCTCCCAACTCCCCTCAGATCTACTCCCCACTTCCCTACCCACCCAACATTGTGGCCTCAGTTCTTTTAAACCTGTCAAGTCCAGTTTGTGTCACCCACATGCTCTCGGATGGATGACTGTCCACTGGAGCATCCTAGGACTATAAAGGGCCACCACACCCTCCAATGAAAAAGATTCTCCTTCTCTGAGAAGCTATCAGTTGCCAACAGCTCTTCAGCTAGGGCTGGGACTTCATGCTCACACATTTCCCTTCTCCATGCTGGGATTTTGTCTGGCTTGATGGGATTTGAACGAGGATACAAATAATCTCAATGAGACAGATTTATTTTTCCCATGTATAAGTATTCCTTGTATATTATTCCTTGGATAAGTGGCACTGTATTGGGCAGAGTTCAATGCAGTTAATAGTTGTCTGCATAGAAATGCCTTCTCTTCATTGTGAATTACACAGCAGGGGCCTTATCTATAAGACTGGATAAAAGAAGGCTCAGGGAAGGAGTAGCATTCAACCAGATGATAGAGCCATCCTTTTGAGAATGCCAATTTTTATCAAATGTGGTTAGTTACTCAGGATTTTTAAGTGAGTTCAGTGACTTACAGGAATCCATGTCAGGCATTTAACTTTAGATAAACAATACCGAGTCAGGATTCTCTGTGGTTAATGTGGAATGCTAAGTGGATAATTGCAAGTTGGAGGACTGTATTCAGACCATCTGAATGTCATTCAAATCTAGGTTCATCAGACTTTAAAACTGGAAAGTATGTTATGGACCACCTATAACTATTGTATAGAGTTTAGCTTTGTGTGTGTGAATACATAGTAAATGTATGTGTATCTGTGTAGCACGAGCGTTCATGCATGTATTTATAGAATCAGAAGTCAACTTTATGCGCCATCCCTCAGGACACTGCTTACCTTGGATTTTTGAGTTAGAGTTCCTCACTGGCCTGGAACTTCTCAGGTCAGTTGTGGTTCTGGCCAGTTAGCATCAGGGGTCTTCTGCCCTCCTTCCCCAGTGCTGGGATTCTAAGAATGTGCTAACATGCCCCACTTTTCTATGTGTACTGTGTGACTGAACTCTCACGCTCACACTTTCATGGAAAGCACTTTACTGATTGCATCATTCCCTTAGCCCTAGTGCAGCTTCTTGAAGGCACCATAGATGAGAAAAAAATGAAGGATTGTGAGGAGACACCACAGTGTATATTATTCATGCCATCCTGCTTCTTCTTTGTGATGTCTCTGGATTTTCTTGTGGGGCTAATTAAACAGAGGTACTAAAATAGAAACCAGGTAACTATGCCTTTGTAGATGTCTCAAAATGGATGTAGCATTCATCCACCTTCTTCCACCGAAGGAAAAAGACAAGCAACTCCAAGAGATGAAATGAACACCAGGTATCCAGTGAGTCAACCACCACCACCTTCTTCTTCTTCTTCTTCTTCTTCTTCTTCTTCTTCTTCTTCTTCTTCTTCTTCTTCTTCTTCTTCTTCTTCTTCTTCTTTTTCTTCCTCCTCCTCCTCTTCCTCCTCTTCCTCCTCCTCCTCCTCCTCTTCCTCCTTTTCCTCCTTTTTCTGCTTCTGCTTCTTCTGTTTTTCAGGTCCCTCAGTCTAATGTCTCACTGGAACTGGGCTTGAAATGGAGTTGAAAAACCATGCCTGGAAATTTTATGGCCTTATCTGACAAGTTTTTCTAACTTGATTCAGACCACCCAAAAGTCACCACCTTCTCTAAATCTCCTCTGGATATGGGAGTGTCTGAACACAGAATGACAAGAGTTCAAGTAGGGTGGAGGGTAATGGAGATGACAAACCTTCACACTGACACCCGACATCAGTGTTTATAGAATCAGGATGGCAGGTAAGTATCACTTGTACCCTATGTGTGGAGAGTTCCAAACAATGCTGCACCCTTTGAAGTAGGTTGAAAGCAGTTGCTATGTGTCCATCTCTTCTTTTGTTTCCTACTCTTTCACCTTGAATGACCTGTCAGTACAGCTTTGCTTTATCTATCTTTCTGTGTCTGTCTACCATCTATCTATTATGTATCAACTATCCAATTATCTCTATCATCTATCTATCTATCTATCTATCTATCTATCTATCTATCTATCATCTATAAATAAGTCGTCTATATACCTATCAATTACCTCTCTATATACTATCTTCAAATACCTCTTTATCATCTACTTAGATATATCAACCGTCTGTCATTTATCAGTCATCTGTCTATCATGTATCTGCCAGTCCCCCCTCCCTGCCTCCCTCCCTGCCTCCCTCCCTGCCTCCCTCCCTGCCTCCCTTCCTGCCTCCCTCCACTTTCTCCCCTCCCTCTCTTATCTCTTTCTCATCTGTCTATCTGGTTTTATTCTCAGCTCCTCAAGTTGACTCTGTCTTCTTTAATCTTTAATGCTGCTTGGATATTGGCTTAGGAGAAAGTGTTGATAACTCAACAGAGCTGTACCTGGGAGTTCCTATTGTTTTGCTGGGAGTGCTGGACTGACATTTGGGACAAGCTAGTCTTGCTTGTGATTTTATCTCCAGGATGAGAGGCTTGGGTTCTGAGTTTTGATATATCTCTCCAGCTACAGGACACTCTACAATATACAGAGACTATGCTATAATATATGCATGGCTATACTGAGATCACTTGAGCAGGGCCCTCAGGAAACTGGCTGTCCTGATGTGATGTCAGGAGGTACCCAGCAGCCCAGCACAGGCCTCCCTCCTACCACTGTGCTGGTTTACTCTGCAGTTCTTTTCTACTGTATCTGGGTTGTAGAGTGTTAACCCTACTTAGGAAGGCCTACCTGGGCCAGGGAAATGCTTGAAGCTTTTCAAGGAGTTGCTCAAAGAAATGTGGTTTGATTAGGGCAGATTTATCTCAGCAGACACACCCAGCAGTCTAGTGAGGGCAGGGGCCATCACTAAATCTGTCCCTAGGATTCCTGCTACTGTACATTACTCTTCATGTTCTTGATGAGAGAGTGTAGGGCTGACGAGGCTTGCTGACGAGGGCCAGCAGACACCACCTGGGTGGAGTGATACTTACCTAACCACACCTCTGGTATGCTGAGACACCCCAAGGAGAATGTGTGTGTAGAGAGGCCCTCAGGGACACCACACCCTGAGTCTGCTACCCTCCCTGCTGTGAGAAACTGAGGGAGAGCTTCTAGACATCACCCTTACTTTCCCAGTGCACAGCTGCCATCCCCAGACCTGCCAGAGAGGGAGAAGTTGTCAGGTGGAAGAGTTGTTCTGAGGGCTGGTCCATGTTCTCTCTAGGTGTTTATCTGAAAAGAAAAGCCGCCAGTTTACAGAGTGAGCGCTCATGTCGTCTAGAACACATTGGCATCTGAGACATGGACAAGTCAAGTGTTGCCTTTTTTGAGATGAGTCCCATATATTGTCCTGTAAATACGTGTGTTTCCAAAAAGTATCTCTCCTCCCCTCCCCTCTCTTCCTCTCTTCTCTTTCCCTCCTCTCCCTTTTCTTCTCTTAGCTCCCTTCCCTCTTCTCACTTCCTTTCCCTCCCCTCTCTCCCCTCCAGTTGTCTTTTCTCCTCCTCTCCCCTCCCTCCTGCCCTCCTTCCCTCCATCCCCATCCCATCCCCCTCTCCTCTTCTCAGACATAAGTTGAGACTATTTGTTATGCCAACTGCCAGTTTGCTTCATGTTATCTGGATAAGAAAATCAGACTGCAGGATGATCTACATGGTGCATATTACATGGCAGTCTCATTGGTAAGCATTTTATTGGCAATATATTGCTAAAATTTCCCTCTAAATGTTTGATGTTGCAAATGAGGAAATGAATATTCAGTGTTAGGGAGCTTGTCTTGACTGCTTGGCTAAGATACTGTATTTTAAGAATAATCTCAGGGGCTGGATCGATGGCTGAGCAGCTAAGTGATCTTCCTTCTCTTTCAGAGGGCCCCAGTTGGGTTTCCAGCATGTACATCAGGTGGAGACTGTAACTCTAGCTCCAGGAGATCTACCATTCTCTTCCAACCTCTGGACACTCACCTGGTGTATACACACACACACACGTACACACACACATACCTTTAAAAAATAATAAATGTATAATCTGTGTCATACCATAACAATCAAAGTTCCCTGATTCTATGTGTGTGTCCATTTTTTGAAATACTACAGGAACCATGATTCCCTTAGTTGTGCAGATAAAGAAGGAAGTACTGGGGAGTCTCTCATTTGCAGTTCTGTTCTGGACATGACATACGTCACTTCAGCTCATCACCAAATAGCAAGCTGGTGAGCTATTTGTCCCCCTCCCTACACCTTATTAAGAAGTAAAGCCCAGTGACTGACTAATAGGAGGAGCGAACTCAGAGGTAGGCACTAGGCTCTTCCCTTTGTGATCCTGCTTTTCAGAAGAATGGTTGGGGATGACTTAGAATGTATAAGGGTCTTGTTTAGCAGTGCGTTCCACCCCCTTCTATCCATGTTAACGCTATTGTACCTACTCCTAAGTTCCAAAGATGCATAGTCTTAGGGCCCTTCTCTGATGTTCTTCTGGGTTTGACCCAGCTCCCGTGTGCTCCAGACCAATACTCAGTGCCCTGTGGCCCATGCTTAACCTCTTGGATGCATGTGATCATGCACCCACACAGCTAGGAATCACTGAGTCACGGGGCTGAGTTGCTGCTTGCATGTTTTGAGCCTGGAAATGAGATCTATAGGGCAGAGTGTCTCTTGCCTCCCACACTCCTGGCAGGTTCCCTGTGCGTTCCGACTGCAGAATCATAGAGCTTATCTCTCATACCTCGAAGAGAAGCCTTGAACAAGGGTCACTGTCCACAGATGATAGAGTCTGGTAGATTTAGGCCTACAAGCCACAGCAATGAATGCCTTGCTCCATCCTAGGTCGGGACAAGTGAATTAGGGGATGTGCTCATTCATCTGTTCATTTCCCTTTTACTCTCTCAACTTACCCTCCAGGAAAGATGTGTAAGTGAGGGGTGGGAAGAGCCAAAGAGAACTCCAACACGGAAAATGTTTGCAATGCTGCTTTGCAGGTTTAACTTCTTTAAGAACATGAAGAGGGGGAAGGAGGAGGGAGGGACAGAAAGAGAAAGAGAGAGGGGGAGGAAGGGATGGATAGAGAGAGGAACGGGGAGGGAGGGAGAGAGAGAGAAAGAGGGAGTGACAGAAAGAGAAAGAGAGAGGGAGAGAGAGAAAGAGAGAAAAGAGAGAGACTGAGAGAGAGGGAGAGAGAGGAAGGGGGATGGAAGGAGGGATGGAGGGAAGGAGAGAAAGAGAGAGAGTGAGGGAGTGACAGAAAGAGAGGGAGAGAGAAGGAGAGGGAGGGAGGGAAAGAGAGAAAAGAGAGAGACTGAGAGAGAGAGGAAGAGAGAAAAAAGGGGATGGAAGGAGGGAGAGAGAGAGAGAGAGAGAGAGAGAGAGAGAGAGAGAGAGAGAGAAACCAAGGAACAGAGAGTCTGAGGCATGCATAAGCTGAGATACAGAGTAGCTGTCGTCAACAGAGGCAGAGCATCACAGAGGCTGAAGGTCAAGAAGGACAAGCATCATAAAGTAAGAGAGTGAGAAGCAGAGAAAGATAAACCAAGGAACAGAGAGGCTTAGGGGCACAGAGGCTGAAGGACAGAGAGGCAGAACGTAAGTTAGGGAGGGTAACAGAGGCTTAGGGTCAGGGAGGGCAAAGTTCCATAGGGAGAGACAGACAGACAGAAACACACACACACACGAGAGAGAGAGAGAGAGAGAGAGAGAGAGACCTAGAAAGAGTGAGGCTGAGGGGCACAGTGGCCAAAGGACTAAAGACCAAGTACAAGATAGGCAGATGATCACAGAGTTTTAGTGTCAAGGATGCCAAGGTTCACAGAGGCAGAGAGAGAGAGAGAAGGAGAGAGAGAGAGAGAGAGAGAGAGAGGGATGGGGGGAGAAACCAAGGAACAGAGNGAGGGAGGGAAAGAGAGAAAAGAGAGAGACTGAGAGAGAGAGGAAGAGAGAAAAAAGGGGATGGAAGGAGGGAGGGAGGGAGAGAAAGAGGGAGTGACAGAAAGAGAGGGAGAGAGAAAGGGAGGGAGAGGGAGGGGAGGAAGGGAGGGAGAGAGAGAGGAAGGGGGAAGGGAGAGAAATATATATAGAGAGGGAATGACAGAAAGAGAGAGAAAGAGAGAGAGGGGGGAGGAAGAGAGGGAGGGAGGGAGAGGGAGAGAGTCAGTCTATGGAAGAACTAATATGAAGAAAATGTTACTGTAGCATGAAAAAGAAAAGTACAACTTCTGAAAATGATTTCTTTGAAGAATCAGTATAATTTAAATAAAAATTATAAAGCCCCTCTCATTCCTTTTTCCTTTTTGTTGACTCTCTTCTCTCTTTTTGGATTTTCTTCTATTTCACAGGGTATACCTGAAAAGAAACAACACATGATGTGAGCAAGAGCATCAATAATGGAGAGGGAGAGAAAACAGAATTGATACTGAAGGCAGCGGAACTGATGGGAGAAGGGAGATGGCTCAGCCATGCTTTGGAAGCACGTGCACCTGAGTTTGATTCCCAGGATGCCTGGGAAAATGTCAGGTGCACACCTGTAACTTCAGAGGTGGAGAAGCAGGGATAGGTGGATCTTAGGGGCTTGTTGCCCAGCCAGCCTGGCATATTTGGAGAGTACCAGGCAAGTGAGAGACTCTGTCAAAAAAAAATGGTTGGTGGTACCTGATAAATGATACCCAAGGTTGTCTAGTGCTATGTACACAGATCACACTCACACAAACACACATAGCCATACACATGCATGCACCTGCACACATATGAACAAAATTATACATGCACACACATGCACACACACACATGATGTGGGGGTATGGTATCAATGACATAGAACAATCCAAAGAAACTCCCAGACTACAAAGAGAATGAAGAGAGATATAAAAGGAAAATGACTTTCAGAGAGGGGAGAGACTAAAGACTCAAGAGAAATGTAGACATTTTTAATGTGCGAAAATAAATCCCTTTATGCTGACATAAAGCCACTCACGAAAATCATGCCAGTTGCACATATAAACTCACAGCGATTTTGGCAACAGCTGCATCGCTCCAGCCAGACACCTGCCCTATCTGGGGAGCTTTTGGCCTTTGATAGTTGATGGGAGAGGGAGTCAGTTCTCTTCAGTGGTGTGACTGCCAGTAGGTGGACCACAAGCCAGGTCAGGCCCAACACCCAAGGGTAGTTGCACAACACAAGGTGGACTTGATAGGGAAGAAAAAAGAGGAGAAAACTCAAAATTAGGTGGGTAATGTAGAGAAGGTGGATATGGGAGGAGTTGGGGATATGATCAAGATATAATGTACAGAATTCTCAAAGAATTAATAAAACTGCTTCTAAAAAAAGAAAAACGTGGTAGAATCTGTCGTTGTGGTATCAGTTGCTAACACATTTTGGAAATTCTCAATTCAGACAGAAAACTAAGATTTGAAAACTATTATAATACATGGTGATGCTTCCCCTCCCCTGAAAAATAAAGAAAAAAAGAAAAAAAAAACCCTTCATATTTTCCTAGGTGAAAATCAGTTAGAAAGAAGACTACTGTCCTGTATGTATTGTAGTTTGATTCGAATGATTTCAGCAAAATCTTAATACTTATAAGCTGAAAGGACCGCTTAAGAAGTGAACATAACTGTTACTGGGAAAAAAAGAGAATACAAGGCAGTCAGAAAACATTTGAGAAGACGGTGATGATAGAGTTTAATCAAAAGAGCGTGGTGATGGGGAAGACCCGATAGGCAGAGAAACATTCAGGGCAGATGTCCCAGTGTTACTTCATGATTCTTTCTCCTCTGATTTCAAGCACCAATGTTAATCACAAACTGACTGTCCTATGTACCCTAGACTCTATTTTTAGGATAAGTGGTTGAGTATGTGAAATAAAGTTGGCATCTTTCCTGAAATCCCACACCACAATATAGAGACCAAAGGGATCAAATAAGTAGCCGGCTGTACAAAAAAGAGGCAAAAATAAAAGAGTCCTGGGCTGGGGAGAGTCTCTCGTCTTGATTTTGAACTGGTATGCCCGTGTGTAATGAGTTGGAGAAAGTCCAATCCTTCAGTTTCTACTTCTACATATAAATGGAACGCATTAGCTGGAGAAGTTTCCTGAAGGAGAAAAGGAGGCAGAAGCAGGGACTGTGTGATAAACATCACACTCTGGAGAGAAGGAAGGAGTTTACCTCATATTCTAGAAGGAAGGGAGCAATGGTGGTAAGAAAAGAAATTGAAGACACTACATTTGTGGAGGGGAAAAAAAAGAATCCTGCCCGTGGGACACAACATACGTTATTTCTTCCTGCTTCTAGACTATAATGGCAGTGTGGAATAGGTGGTATAGAGAACATGTGACCCATAAGTCTGGCAGCCTGACCCCAGGATTACTCTCTGAGTCCCTGTCTTTCTATCTGATGATTCTCTTCCATGTGTGCTTCTGCCATTGTGACATTATCTGCCAGGAGACCTTCAGCAGACTCAAGCAGATACCTTGGAATCTATTAAAAAAAAAACCTGTTGTATTGATAAACTTTCCAGCCTCCAGTATTTCATTGCATCAACAACAACAACAAAAACTGGCTCATTCGTTATGGGGCTAGCAAGAAACCTGGCACAAGGGAAATGCCCAGGATGCCACAAGGATGACCTCAGTTAAGACCCTGAGCAATAGTGGAGAGGGTGCCTGAACTGGCTTTGCCCCAGTTCAGATTGATGACCCAGTAATCAGATTGATGACTACCTTAATTGTCATCATAGAACCCTTTTCCAGCAATGGATGGAAGCAGATGCAGAGATCCACAGTGAAGCACTTGTCTGAGCTCCCAAAGTCCAGTTGAAAAGAGAGAGAAAGGGGGGGGGGGGGGGGGAGAGAGAGAGAGAGAGAGAGAGAGAGAGAGAGAGAGAGAGAGAGAGGAGCGATAATATGAGCAAAGGGATCAAGACCATGATGGGGATACACACTGAAACAGCTTACCTGAGTTAATGAGAACTCATGGACTCCAGACTGACAGCAGAGAAGCCAGCATAGGACCAAACTAGGCCCTCTGAATGTGGGTTGCATTTGTATGGCTGGAGCAGTCTGTAGGGCCCCTGGTAGTGAGACCAGGATTTATCCCTATGGCTTTGAAGGGATACCTTGTTCAGCCTAGATATAGTAGGGGGAGGTCCTTGGTCCTTTCTCAAAGTGATATGCTAGACTTTGTTGACTCCCCATGGGAAGCCTTGCCCTCTCTGAGGAATGAATAAGAGGTAGGGTGGGAGAGAAGGTAGAGGGAGCAGGAGGAGAGAAGGAAGTGAGAACAAGGTTGGTATGTAAAGTGAGAAAAGATTTTTTAAAAAATTAAATAAATTAATTAAAAATAGACTCATTCACACTAATCTTTAAGAAGTGAAATAATAAAGTGAATTCTGTTATGTCCTGATGCAGGAATATTACCAGCCATTAATTACCATTAATACTATTGTTACCAATTAATTATCATTTAGTGATGTGGATTCCCATCTGTATGCTGTGAATACTATTGGTTAATAAAGAAACCGTCTTGGCCTGTGATAGGGCAAAAGAGTAGAACTAGGTGGGGAAAACTAAACTGAATGCTGGGAGAAAGAAGGTGAAGTTTAGAGACACCATGTAGTCTCCAGAGGGGAAAAACAGGAGCTGCTAGCTAGAACCTTGCCAGTAGGCCATAATCCTCATGATAAAATATAAAACACTGGAAATATGTTAGTTTTAAATATAAGAGCTAGCTAGCAATACACTTAAGTGACTGGCTAAGCAGTGATTTCATTAATACAATTTGTGTAATTATTTTGGGAGTCTGGGTGACCAGGAAACAAACAAGTGGCCTCCTACTACAATTTAGGAGCTTAAAGAACATTTACAATATAGAAAAAGCACCCATAGTGACAATAAATCTGGGTATAAAATTCCATATGAAAATGATACCAATAATGAATAGAAAAATAAATTAATGTATAGACACATAAATATATTGAAATATCAAGGGTAATTTTGACCTTCATTCAAGGGTAAAATTTCATTATTTTTTACATTCAACCAAAAACTAAGCCCAGACATTTGCTGATACCATTTAGGACAGGTAGGAAGTCAGAAAAAAACTGCTATTATTACATTGAGTCATTTGATGAGAAACAAGTTACTTGGGTTCTTTGGAAGAATTTGCCTCTTACATAGTTTCACACAAGTCTTCTATGTTTGAGGTCATATATGTGAGTGAAAAAGATGGTTGGAAGTAGAGGGTCCAGGTTTCTCTTAGTTCTCCCATTCTGTGTTTCTCAGTACCTAAACTCTATGTCTGAACCAGGGTCTTGTCATGCCTCTGGGATGCTCACAGCTAAATCGGCCTGCTTCCTCCTCTGCACCTCCAGCACAGTCCTCCCACACACATGTTGGGCAAGGTGCATCCTCCGCTCTAGCACACCAGCCTCCCCATCTTGCTCTAGGGCATCTGCTTAGACCTGAGCACTTCCTAGCAGAATGTCTGTCTTTCTGGGAGGGAATGAAGAAGCTGTTGTCAAGGAAACTGCCGTACACGCTGTCTCCATGAATGACCATAATGTATGGTGACAAGCATTGCTATTGAAATACACCAGGCCTATGTGAATTTTCACACTTCCTGCTTGATACCTTGTTCTCTTCTAATCGTCACATGGTGCCCACCACTCTTCAATCAGCATCTGCCCCATCACAGTTCCTGAGTTAATTCCCTGTCACCTGCCATTCAAATGCAAGCTATGTCTCCCTTCTACCCTTCCTCCCAGGACCCAACCTAGTGTGGTACCTAGTAAATATGTATTCACAGGTTATTCTTTCTAGCCACCATACCTCATCAAGGGTTTCCACCAAGACAGACCAACAACTAATGCTGGAAAGAAGAATCCATTTACTAAAACACAGATAAAATGACTTTGCAGATAAAATAACTTAACTCCCTTAGTTCTTTCCTAGTGTCTCCATTGGCCATGAGATGGCTCAGAAGATGAAAGGCTCTTGTCAAACCTGATGGCCGAGTTCAGTCCTCAGAATCCACTAAGTGGAAGTAGGGAACCGGCTCCTGTGAGATGTCTTTTGTCTTCCCAATGTGTGCAGTACTGCACACATGAGCACACATATGTATACTCACACATACACAAAGATACACATCTAAGTAAATAAACATTTTACATACATTAACATCAACATATATTAATAAAGGTACCACCATGATATTGTAAATAGATTAAACCATACAGGTCATTTGATTTTGCCCAAGGCATTTTGCAGAGGAGGGAGTAAGACCTAGAGAAGTCTCCAAAGAAAGATGAACAGAGCCATTTCCCGAGACAAGCCTGTGATGACTTGGGAGGACCCTCAGAAGGTCTGAAGTCTACAGCACATCCTCTCTGTCCACCCATTCCTTCCTCCCTCTGCTGTTGCTGGGAATCCTTGGAGAATGCATTCACTACAGAGGGTGTTTAGTTCCTGTGCTGGGTCCTAAGCTCCAGCACTTGTCTCTACCCACTGTGGCAAGAGGTTGGGAACTGGAAGGGAAGGCCTGCCAGGTTCCTGCCAGGGTTTTGGGTTTCTGCCTCCCAGGCCAGCAAACATTTTATCAGATGGGAATGACACGGAGTCATCTGACCTGGCTCATGTTTGAGATGCAGGAGCACTGGGGTGAATGTTTCTGGAACATACTTGGCTAATGAAGGCACCATGACGTCCTTTGGACCTGTGGGTGGACAGAGAAGGAGCATGACGTAGGGACTTGGTGAGTGAGCCTTTTCCACACATGGTATTGGATGCGAGGATGTGAAGGCCTGGGCATTAGCAATTCAGTCACACACGAGGAGTCCCCAAACCAGTATCCACTGGACATGGAGGATGCATTCATGGGCATTACAGAGCTGCATTATTTGTGTAAAGGTGGGAGGCCATCTGTTTCACTGTTGCTGGGGACAGTGGGAAAACAAATGGATGTGTTCTGAGGGAAAGGGGCCACAGGAAACTGTAGAAAACATGCCATGAGCCTTTAGATGCCAAAAACATGCTAGTTTCTCTCATCTGGGAAACGTTATGATTATTTCTGAAGGCAGATGGTGAGACGGCTGCCAGGTGCAGGATCAGGACCATCTATGGATAATATACCATTTTGTAACCTACGCAAGCAGAGTGACGTGAGAAAACGGCTCTTTATTGGTTGCACATGGGATGGTCAAATGTAAGCATTTTCAATCCTCCGCTCATTTTCTGAACTACGCTATCCGTTCGATGCTATCTCCTCCTTTTTCAAGAAAGTAGCTGGAGTTCAGGGAGTCCGAGGAGACCCATCACCAGGAAAAGGGACAGAAGGGAAGGTACTTTGAGCTCTTTGTTTGAGTTCCGCTGAGAACGGAAACTGCCCCACTCTCAACTGCTAAAAATGCACTTTGTCTTAAAGGGAAGGGGGCAAAGGAAAGATGGAAGAGGCAGGAAGGGAGGGGACCCTCTGGGTTGCAGTTATCCGCTAAAGACCATTGTTGAGATTTGAGTGTGAAACATGCTACACAGGCTTGTGTGAGTTAGGAGGCTGTGGAAGCTTTGGGACACAGGGCCTGGCAGATGTATTCAGGTGGATCCTGAGGTGGATATTTGAGGATTATGGTCCACCTTTTTTTTTTTTCTGGTCCATGTTTCTATTTTTTGACGTGCTCAGCTGAAGCAAACCATCGTGCAAGCTTACTGCCACAGGTAGGGTCCCTTCACAGCCACCGTCCCATGTCTTCCCTTGTGATGGACTGATGCCCTCTGAACCCTGAGTCAAAAGTAAACCCTGCCCCCTTAAGTGGCTTCTGTCAGCCCTTGTGCCACAGTAATAAGGACCCCAAGGCAGCCAGAGTCCTTCCCTGGCATGACTTGCAGGGTGTCTCCAGGGCCTTTCAGACAGAATCTGAGGCCCTTTGCATGATCTCCACTCACCCACCTTTACCCCCATTCTTTCTCATTGAGTTCCACAGACATGGCTCTTGTGTCTTGACTTTCAAGTAACACCACACCAGGGAAACCATTTATTCATTAAGGTTGGCAGGACCACATGTGAGGAGTCTGTGAAGGTCCCAGCAAACCTTCCTATGGGATGCCTATGGTCCTGACCTCCTCATGGGGCCCTAGGCTCCTAGTGGTACCCAAGTGAAGTTGCATTGCAACAATAAGCTTAAACCGGAAGACTACTTGCACAGCACAGCTAGCAAGCATTTGGCTGATGGACTCCCACATCTGGGCCTATAAACTGGCCCTGGCCTCAGCAGGAACAACGATTAAGTAAGAGGGTGTGACATAGGAAGTATCCAGATTTACTGAAACTGATGTGGCCATGGCCAAGAGAGACCCTAGGAGGGGCCTTGGAGAACTGGCTATGCAGACCTCATCCTGGCTGTTATTTGATGTTTTGTGGATAGAGATGCGCATGGGTGCAGACAAAGAGGCTCAAGCAGGGTGGTTGAGACTGCAGTCTATCCATGCGTATGCGTTTTGTGCGGTGCTGTGACAGATAATGACGGATGTGGTGACTTGAACAACATAGATTGGTGATGTTATAGTTCTGGCAATCAGAAATCAACACCAGTTTTCACAGGACTAACAATTCAATGTCCTGGAAGCTCTGAGATACATTCTGGATGCTCTGGGATGAATCGGGTTCCTTGTCTTTTCCATCTGAGGCCTGCATCCGTGAGCTTTTAGTCCTTCTCCATATTCAGAGCCCCTAACAGTGAGCCTGGCTTGCCTTTCTGTTGTTGCCATCTATCTCTCTGGCTTTTAGTGCAAGCTTCATTAAGATCTGGGTCTTTCAGATTGTTCTTTTATGTCTTCCCAAGGATGTGATTAGGAAAAACAAAAGGTAGAATGGTAGAATCATAAGATATTTTTTTTCCTCTTTTAAAAGAATGGTTGTGTGTGAATTGGGTGTGTTAGTGCACTTGTGTGCGTGTGATGCCTAGAGCTTTGTATTAGGTGTCATTCTTAATCACACTCCATTTAATGAAGTAGGCTCTCTCACTGAGCTTGGGGTTCAGCCCTTTGACTAGTTAGCCAGCATGCTCCCAGGATCCCTGTCTCTGACTCACGGAGCACAAGGATTACAGGTAGGTGAGCTGAACTTTACTACCTGGGGTATGGGGGGTGATCTCAACTTTACTCCTCATATTTCAGAGATAAGTTCTTTGTCCCCTGAGGCATCTTCACAGTCCCCCCCCCCTCCTGCCTTGGCCATATCACTGATTTTCAGTACTGGGGATTAAGCCCAGTGATCCTGCAGGACCCAGAAACCCCTTTACAACCGAGCTTTACAACAACCTCCTAGCTTCAGGTGAGCTTTCATTGGTCTGCTGCAAGTGCTGGAGTCCTTGGGTGACAATACCGAGCCTGAGAGGGCGCTCCCTTTCCTGCTTGCTGTGTAGTGATCACTAAAATGCCCAGCGCTCAGCTGTATCCAGACTTCATCTCTCTTCATGATGGATGCAAGTCACTTGGTCCAACCTCTTAGGGACAACTGTGATGGACATTATGAGATAATGAACGGTGCTAAAAAAGGATGTTGTTGTTTAATCAAGCAGTTTCTGTGACCTCACCCAGACAACTAGAAGAGGGACCTGCGTGTGTTCCCACCCACAGGGCAACAGCCGTGACTCAGCCCACTCGTTCCTCCCCTGGCCCTGTGAGCTGCTCTGTTGTCACCGTTTTTTACATGTGTGGTACTCATTAATGCTCTGTAACGTAGAGGGCATCAAATATCATTACAAGGAGCACTGGGAATTTATTTATGTTTATTATGCCAAACGAAGGGAAGGGAGAAGCAGAAAGGTGGCCTTGTAGACTCCCGCCTCATCGCTCTTGAGGGGAGGAAGTGGTGTGTCTGAGATCATCTTCTGTGGCGAGAACACAGTCCCCAAAGATGCGTTATAAAGCAGAGACGTTCTCAGGCTGGGGAGATGGCTCAGTGACTAAGGGCACTTGTTTCTCTTCCAGAGGACCCGGGTTTGGTTCCCAGCATTGGTGGGTCACAACTGTCCGCAATTCCAGTTCCAGAGGCTCTGACATCCTCTTCTGGTCTCTGTGCGCACTGCGTGCATGCAATGTACATACACACATGCAGACAGACATCATGCAAGTAAACATAAAGGGAAAAAGAATAGAGGTTCTGTGACTTGGGGAGTTCAAGAGTAGAGCTGTGGCTTCTACTGGACCCTGTACTGTCTCAGTTCGTGTCTGATGGTGAAAGAGCCGATGGGCATGTTTAAAGTGGGCAGAACACAGGGAGACACCACACACTCTAAGAGCCCACTCTTGAAGCCAATCCAGTCTTAGTTACTGGACTAATGGTACTGGGAGTACTATTAATCCTTCCTAACAGCTTTATCAATGCAGACTTCATTGCTGTTCCCAATTGCTGCTTTCCCTGTGGATAGCCAAATTTCAACATGAGTTTCAGCTGGAAAGACTTGCATTCAAATCTTTGGCATTTTGATTATACTCTCCCAAGAGAAGAAACCCCTTCCTTCTCCCCTTCCTTCCTTCCTTCCTTCCTTCCTTCCTTCCTTCCTTCCTTCCTTCCTTCCTTCCTTCCTCTTCTTCCCCTTTCTTTCTTCCTTCTTTTTATCTCTCTTCATTCCTTCTTCCTTTTCTTTCTTCCTTGGTTTGGTTTTTCATTTTAACTGTTTTGAGACAACCTAGCCACACAGCTCCATGCTGTCCTCAAACTTGCGGCAAAGGAGCCTTCCTCCCACAGCCTCCTAGGTGCTAGGATCCCTGTCTGCACCTCGGTGTCTGGCTTTTTAGGAGGCTTTTTTTTTGAAGTGCTTCTCCAACATTGACTCCTACAGGAGAGATCCCGACAGTGCTGAAGAAACCACATCCATCCCATATACAGGCCATGGCCACCAGAGGCCCATTCCTTATGCCCATGTTCCTGTGATATTAGAGGAAAGCTATCTTTGCAACTCTTACTGTCAGGGCAGCTCTATTAAGAGTCATGGTCTCCAGGGCTAATCTGAAAAGCAGCCGCCATTCCGGGCTCAGCACATGTCTTTCTGCCACTCAGTAGCTCCTACTCCATGCATAGTAGGCCCTGAAAATAACGTTTGGTAATAGGATGCATGAATGTGCACCGAGGGAATCCGTTACAGGGCAGCACAAAGAAACATTACAGCATGCTCGCATTGTGGAGACTGATCATTTTTGATGATGATGGATGATTTGGGGACTTGGGACCACTCAGAATAATTTCCCTGGGGTTTTGTGTTAGTCCTGCTCTCCCGGCCTTGCAGCCAGGCCAAAGAAAGAAACCAGCAAGCCAGGCGGATCAGTGATGTACGGTGGGAGCTGCTTGCTGGCTACAGACATGGGCTTCTGAAATCTTTTCAGATCTTCCCCTTAAGCAAGCCCTCCCTCCCGCGGCGCCTGCTTCTGCCTCTGCCCTCCTGGGCTCCCTTCCATTTCTCCTCTGGCCTCTCCCTGGTGCTGGGAAGCCCGGCTCCTGGCCAGGAAGAAGGTACCTCCTCTGAGTCAGGGCTGAGTGAGCAGAAGTTACTTCACGCCAAACCCCCAGGGCTTGGAGAGCGACTAGCTTTGTCCACACAAAAACTGCAGGGCTGAGGCCAGTGCAGTGGACCGCTCTGAAGTGAATAAGCAAAAGCAAAAAAAAAGAAAAAAAATCAGATTTAATGGAAAATAACTATTGAGTCCAAAAACATTTTCCTTTGGTGGGGGGAACGATTCTACAGTCCAAGGGTAAGGGAGGTGTCTGCTTGTGAGTCAGACACTGCAACCCTTCCCCCAGCCTCAAAGTGGGGGGCTCAGGGTGGCAGGCGCGTGGGCGGTGCAGGGTGTGGGGCACAGGGCAGCCAAACAGGAGGGAGCAGGCTCCCCGGCCAGGCAGACAGCAGCAGAGGCTGGTCTTCCAAGTATTGCACAGAGTCTCCATGGAGGAAAGGCTCCTGCCGTGGAGCCAGGAAGGCAGCGCCTAGCTGCTGCTGGCACTCGCCAGGCTCGGCTGGGGCCGTCTGCTCTCCCAGGCTCCAGCAGGAGTGGGAATCCCATCTTCTCTGACCTCACAGATGAAAAAAAAAAAAGCAACTGTGGCTCCTTCCAAGGTTGAGGCAGCCCCGCCTGGGCTCAGGCCCCGCCAGCTGGACCCTCCCAAAACGGGTTCTCTTTTGTCAGCTGCCTTTTATAGAACTATAAAACCCGAAGTTCAAGTGTGAAGCCTTAGACCAGTCATTTTTCAAAAAGGGGTCAGGCTTCACCTCCAGGATTCTTCCTGCCTTGCTAGGCTGCTGGCGGCCACCTCTTCTCAGACTCAGAAAAACCCTGACATCCCTCCAACCTGCATGGTAACCCTCCCAGGACTGTTGTAGGGTCAGCTACTGAGACAGAAGGGGCAAAAGGAGAAGTAAAGGATGCTGGGGGTGGGGAGCTAGTTCAGCGAGGCCAGGACTTACAGAGCAGGCTGGAGAACCAGAATCCCAGTACCTGATTCCCAGTGCAGCAAGTCTCTGTAGCGCAAACTCTCCAGGCTATCCTTGGAGTTCCTTGGGTGGCTACCCTGTCAAAGGAGCAGTTTCACATTCAGGTGGGCCACTCAGTTGAAAAAAATAAAAGTAAGGTGGAGGGCTGCAAAGATGATTCACCAGTTAAGAGGACCTGGGTTCAATTGCTGGCACCTGCAAGGAGGCTCACAGCCATCTATGGCTTCAGTTCCAGGGGATCCGGTACCCTCTTCTGAAAGGGACCAGGTGTGCATGTGGTGCAGGTTCATAGATGCAGGTAAACCACTCATACAACATTTTGAAAATCTTAAAACAGCAGCAGCAGTAGCAACAACAGAGAATTGCTGACCCTCTGGTCTGTGAACACACACACATATGTCCATACATACTCACGTGAACGTGTATACACACAAAGACATAATGTTGCTCAAAATCGATGAGGCCTAGTGAGTCAAAGAACTGTGGCCTTAGTCACTTCAGGTTTCCTTTCCAGGTATTAAACCCCTGGGACAAAGAATAGGAAGGTGGGACACCAGAAGAATTTACATCCAGCAAACTTAAAAGGAAAGAGGCTTTAGAAAGTTTGATTTTCACCATAGCTCAAGACCTGGACTACGTGATTTATGTAGCCCTAGATTCATGAGTCTGGAAAAGGTGACAGATGAACCTAATTATTATTTTCAAGACCTTAAAGAGAATCGGGAGTAAGATCCGTTAATAAAAGTCTTGCTTCTTAGGAGAAACAGTATGGAAGGTCCTTCTGTCTGTGTGTTGCTTTTATTGTTTAATGAATAAAAAAGCTGCCTGTTGATGGGGAAGAACTTAGGTAGGTAGGGAAAACTAAATGGCATGCTGGGAGGAAGAAGGGTAGAGTAAGAGGGATGCTATGGAGCTGCCACCAGAGTCAAACATGCCAAAACTTTGCTGGTAAGCCACTATCACATGTCCATACACAGATTAATGGAGATGGGTTAAGTTAAGATGTAGGAGTTAGCCAATAAGAAGCTAGAGCTAATGGGCCAAGCAGTGATTTAATTGATACAGTTTATGTGTGATTGTTTTGGTTCTGGGCATCTGGGACAAACAAGCAGATCTCCCCCAACAGAGAAACCACTTCTATAATTTGGGAACCTCTAAGCATACTTTTAATGTATAAGAAGAAAAAGCAGAACCAAATGGAAACTTTCTTGAACGTCCAAGATGGTGGCCTTCAAGCACAGCTACATTTGTGGTTCTGGCCATCTTGTTTACTCACCTTTCATGTGAAAAAAAGAAAAGGCTTTGTGTGTGTGTGTGTGTGTGTGTGTGTGTGCGCACGCGCGCGTGTGCGCGCACGTGTGTGTGTGCATATACAGATGAGCACATGTCTAGGGGTGCTCTTGAAGGCCAGAAGAGGCTTCCTGGTGTCAGATGTCCTAACACCTGGGTTACAGCAGTCATGAGCCACTTGACAGATGTGCTGGCTATTCGTTTATGTCAGCATGACACAATCTAGGGTCATCAGGGAAGAGAGAACCTCAACTGAAAAAAAAATGCCTCCATCAGATTGACCTGTGGGCATGTCTGTGGAGTATTTTCTTGATTCAAGATTGATATGGGTGGGCCTAGTCAGCTGTGGGAACTGCTACTCCCAGACACGTGATGCTGAGTGGAATAAGACAGCAGGCTGAGCAAGCCATGGGGAGAAAGCCAGTAAGCAGCACTCCTCCATGGTCTCCGCTTCAGTTCCTCCCTCTGGTTCCTGCTTGAGTTTCTTTGACCTCGCTCATCTGTTGTTTTGACATGTAAGTCAGATAATCCCATTCTTACCCCAAGATATTTTTGGTCATGGTGTTTTATTATAGCAATAGAAAGCAAACTAAGACCACATGGGTCCTGGGAACCCAACTCTCATCT
Source organism: Alexandromys fortis (assembly GCF_014885135.2). Taxonomy (NCBI): domain Eukaryota; kingdom Metazoa; phylum Chordata; class Mammalia; order Rodentia; family Cricetidae; genus Alexandromys; species Alexandromys fortis. The sequence goes on along the minus strand of NW_026067918.1, from coordinate 5,490,335 downwards.
TTTAGAAGAGTAGCAAGCAATGCTCTTAACTACTGAGCATCTTTCTAGGCCCTGGTCTGAAGCATGATTAATAAAAACTAAGAGACAGAAATTGGGGTTCAACCTGAAGGTCACACAAGCAAAGCAGTCAGTCACTGACTCTTACCTCTATCTCAGTCCAAAATGGCGACCCTGCCATTTTGCCTCCAAGATTCTCAGAATAGACTGTGTCCAAGAGCTGTCTCCTCCTGTTTTATAATCCTCCTCAGGGCTGGGATTAAAGCTGTACACTGCTTGAGATAAAAGACATGCACTGCCCAGTTTCTATGGCAACTAGGGTGGCTACTGGGAGTAAAGGCACCTGGTCTGTAAGGCTGACCGGGGAGGGGGGGGAGGGGCTGTTTTAGTCTCTGATCTTCACGCAAGTTTTATTTATTAAAATACAAATGAAATGCCACTACACTGCTCTTATATTTGAAACAGGTAGTGTGGCCTCAGTTTAAAGAATTAAGGGGAGTCTCTAAGGGGCATATAAGTAAAATCATTCTTTGTTCAAATCAGATCCATTATTAGATCCAATAAAGAGCATTTTAAGGGTATATTCCATGGGGGTTTTTCTTCTCTTAGATTTGTGGTATTAACTTGCTTGCTAAACATCAACTTTCCAGTGGGTGTCTCGTGATGTCAGGCTGTCATGTGGCTGGTGTTGAAAGACTTAAAAGCATCTTAAAGATAAGACCTAAGAACATTTTTTTATTGGGGGGGGAGTATTGGGTATTGGATCTAGTTCAATGCATCATAGAAAAATACTTTCTCATTATACCTTACCCCTCCAACTCACTTTGTAACCCAGGCAGGCCAAGAACTTGCCACTCTCCCTTCTCTGTCTCCTGAGTAGCTGGGATTACATACCCACACCACTAAACCCGGCTCCAGTTCTTCAATTTATAAATGAGAAGGAGAAAGGCTAAATAACGGGTGCTTGGTGTATACTTGCATTTATTGATCCAGGCAAAGAATATTACTAGGATGGTTCATTTTGCTGATGTCACCATTGTTCTTTCATGCTAGGTATGGGTCTGTGTGCTGGGGCATGAAAAGGCGAATAAAGGGGAATAGTCTTTTGGCTTGTCAAGTTTCAAGTGGGTGGGAGAGGAACTAACTCACTAACCAAGAAGAGCACAGTACCTTTTCAGAAAACGATTATTCGATCAGTGATAGATAGAGTGGGACTCAAGAGGTGGTGGCCATGGCAGGCCTTTTTAAGCAGGGTGGCTTCTTAGGTGATCTGTCTTGGGCGAGATAGGAGGCCAGCTGGGAAGAGGTTGGAGAGACTTCTGCAAGCAGTGGGATGGCGAGTGCAGAGCCTCGGGGCATAAACCATCCGGTCTTTTTGAGGTGGAGCTAGAACTGTGTAACTTGCGATCAAGCAGCAGAGAGGCTTACTGCCTACCCACACCTCACCCACAGCAATCTATGACGCAAGCTCGCAAGCTTTGTGGACTGCTCTGAACTAAGGCAGTGCAGCCAGTATATTGTTGTGGAATCACTATCCTTTGTCATAATGTCTCTCTTCTCACTCATACTTAAAGAACAAGCTCAGGACCCAGGCTGATCGCCCACACAGGAAAACCCTGGAATTCACTCCATCATCCATCAGTAGTAGATGCCCATGGGAAGCTCAAGCCTAGGGAAGCAACTCCGATCAGGATGACTTCCCTTTGGTTTTAATTGTGCTGTCCCAAAGATAGGCTAACATTCCAACCCTGAGAAGTCCAGAATGTTAGGACATAGGATAGCTGTGGATTATTGTGATCATTGAAATCCGATCCTTTATGTAATATTAGGAAAAATTAAGCCGTGAAGGTAGAGCCTTCACAGGTGAGACTAGAAGTTTTGGGGCTATGGGAGAAGTGCAAAGATGGTTGTTGGCCTTTCCCATGAAGACATCGTTAGAAGGTGCCGTCTATCAAGAAGGGAGCCTTTACCAGGTCCCAAACCTGTTGGTGCTTTGATTTTAAATGTCCCAGCCCAAGAACTGTAAGACACAAGTGTCTATTGCTGGTAAGTAACCAGTTTTATAGTGTTTTTATTGTAACAGCTCAATTGGACTGGCACACAGATTTAATCAAGTTAAGATGAGGTCATTAGGGTGGGACCCCATCCAACATGAGTGGTGTCCTTATAAAAAAGGAGAAAATTTGGACCCAGGGACTGTCAGGCACAGAGCAATGACTGTGAGGGACAGACTGTACAATATCCTGTGGAGGCTGTAGGGACAGTGCCACAAGCCAACCAGGGCTGTAGAAGCTGGAACTGGCGAGGAGATTCTTTCCCTGTGGGCCACAGTGGTCATGTGGCTCAGTTGACACCCATGTCACAGACACGTGACCTCCACAATGGTGACACTGTACCCTTCGGTTCTCATAAGCAGCATAGAGTAGGATACTTTTGTTCTGGAAGACTCTAGGAAACAGGCATAGACCTTTCCCATCTTCTAATGCTGTAGATCCTGGAGTCTAGCGAAACCACTCACTAGGTGGTCTCTCAAACTCGTTTACTATGATTATACCAAAATGATCCACCTCCTCACACTTCCTGAGAATGATGGGCTCAGACTTCTGTTGTCCCTCAAGGCGCATCTCTGAAGCTTCCAGCCTTCTACAGTGGCTGCTGCCCCTTAGTTTCCTTGAAAACAGCATCTCTACGAGGTGGCCATGTATCTTGCTAGCTCCGTATTCCTCCATCAAGCCATTTCTCCATCCTTTCTACCTTTTCCAAATTCTGCCCCTTGGATGCTTATCGCATTTGGTCACCTGCCACCAGCTGCTCTTCCTGTGATCTTTCCTGTCACTCTCTCCCATTCTTTATGGCTTTGCACATATCATGGGTACCATTCCTGTTATCATTATAAATATGTCAAAAATCATGACTGATAGTCTATCTCCCTCCTCCCCTCCCCTCTTCCCTTTCTTTGGTTTTCCTCTACTAAGGATGCTCCCCTCTCCCTTTTGACAGCCTATTCCTTCTGCAACCCCATGCAGTCACTCTGGGTCTCCTTGCTGCTTCCCATTCTCCACTCACCACCTGCCATCTATGCCATAAATGCCTCTATGACCCTGACCTCAGGAAATTTCAGACTCTTCCTAGTCCTTGAACACGTTGACCCTTGAGATTGCATTAATTCCCTAATGCTTCCATGTCTTCATTATCTTCTCTGTCACCTTCACCACGGCAGAAGCACTCAGTCTCCATTGCTCCCTCCAGTCTGGAGATCTGAGCACCGCTCCCCGGTTTCAGCATAGACTGACTCTTCCCGTAATTCTGAACCAGAGTTTCTGAGTCCATCTGGAGAAAGACATGGGGTGGAACTGCCTGGTCACCTCTCAATGTTTAATTACCGGCATCCCTTGCACCCTTGGCAATCCCTGGCAATCTTTTTACATTTCTCTGGTCAACTCAGTCCTCCATCCAAGGCCACCATGTGACATCCCCTCTCCTGACATCCGCCCCCCTCACTCTCAGTTGATGACCTCACCTTGTACTCACTGAGAAAACAAGCAGGCAGCCACCTAAAAATGAGTCACCTGTTACCTCTTCTAGCCCCACACCTTCTCCTTTCCCTGCACTCAGCATGCAGATCCCAGCAAAGGCTGGTTCCATGCACATCCATCCCAAGATGCCTGTGTATAAACTTCTCCCCATCAGTGCTCAAACTGGACCATGACGCTGTCTTTTTGGTCTAGCATCCTCCCCACCCACTTCTGAGTGCACCGGACTCCCTGCCCTCTTCCTCTTAGCTCTCTCCAGTTCCAACTTGATTCTCTCTGCTGTATTAATGAAACTCTTTGGAACTGTTGCCTGCACCTCTGCTCCCTTCCATGTTGCCTTTGTCCTGTGGGCTCCCTTTCCCCCCATTTCACAGTCTCTTGTCTCTACTGATCTTCTCCTATCTCAGGCCCTGGACAGACTTTCTCGTTTCCTTTGCTTGCCTTTGACCCACTTTGCTCCCCAGACTGTAAATACTCACTTATCCCAGGGCTTAGTTCCTGGGGCTTTTCTTTTCTGGATCCACACTTCTTGTTTAGCCATGGATCATGGCTTTAAATACCATTTAAATATGGATGACTCATATTTTTTAATCTTCAAACCCAGTCTCTCTCGTGAAATACAACTTGTATATCTAATTGACTTTGAGACATCTCTGCCCTGACACCTGATAAAAATGGAATTCATAAATCTTCTTCTGCCCCCCTCACACATATATGCCTGTCACAGGCGTTTCCATTCCAGTTTTCAACATGATCATGATCATTCCCCAGCTGTCTGAATCTTGTGCCTAAGAAATACTCTTGGCTCTTCCTTATTCTTTATTGCATAGGCAAATCAATCATCAAATGGATTATTCTGCAGTGTATATTAACAGAAAGAATGGACTAATATAGAGCCAAACCCTAAATTATAGATTCCTGTGGATGTACCAAGTGTTATTTTATAATCATGGTCAATGATAGAGCCTGGGAAAATGACATTAAAACCAAAATCCTCCTCTCATTTACTCTTGAGGTAACAAGGTATCGGACATAAACAACTTAAAAAAAAAGAAAGGGTGTGCTGTATTTATGGTTTGAAGTGATATAGTCCATCCTGGCAGGAAGGCATGGTGGCAGAAGCCTGGGGCAGCTGGCCACACTGCAACCATGGCCGGGAAACAGAAATGCGTTCTGATGTTCAGCAGTCTTCCCCCATATCCTCTTTCTATCTAAACTGCGACCGTCATCCATGTGATGATATGACTCTTATTCAGTTCAACCTCTCTTGGGTACTCCCAGGAGGATGTCTCCTAGTTGATTCTGGAATACAGTCAAGTTCACAGTAGTTAATCATTGTGGCATTTCTTGAAGTATAGGAAAGTCCAGCTCTAGCAGGACCCAGGGGGAGAGCACGCCATCAGAGGGAACAGCAAGCATCAGACAACCATGAGCATTTCATATCCAAGGACCACAAGGTCAGAGTGCCAGAGGCAGAGAGAGGTTTTAGATCAGGCTGTCATAACAAAAGCCTGAGACTGCGTGGTTCTGACAATGGCAATTCATTGCCTCGCTGTTTTGAAGCCTGGAGCTCCTAGATTAAGAAGATACCACCCAGTTCTGGTTTTGGTGGAGAGTCTCTTCCTGGCTTGCAGATGGACATCTTCTTGCTGCTTTCTCCCACACTGTTTCCTGGTGTATACAAGAGAGAGGCAATTTTCTATCTATTTTTTCCTCTTCTAGACATCTAACAGGCCTATTGGACCAAGGCCCCATCCTTACAACTCTAGTTCTCCTTTGCTGCCTTCTGCAGACCCATCCTTGTGGACAGATGCTCTGCGTGGTGGGGCTTCAGTTATGGATTTGGGAGACCACAATTCTCTATGTCAAGGGATTTGAGAGGAGTCAGAGGCCAGATTCTGAGATCTTCCTGGCTTGTGGAGTGAAGCCTATTGCATTTTATTCTTATTGTAATGGAAGCTAGGTAACAGGCAGTTTGGGGCAGTCATATTTGATCCTGGTGTGACTTACATTTGACAGATACAACTGCCTGCCCAGTAGAAAGTGGATTACCGGAGAGCAAGAGAAGGAAGAACAGACTCAGCCAAGAGTCAATCAAATATCCCATCATATCTGGCAACCTTGTCCTATAACAGTTTGCACAGTAAATCCTATAGACTTTCTGAAACCCATAGTCTGTCCCAAGGACTGGATTCTGCCATCAAAGTCAAATCATCCGTGGATAGCATGTAGGTCAATGTTTTAACACCTCATTCTAACAGACACCAGGCTGAATTTGGTGATTGAGTTGTGGTTTGTCGACCTTTGTTGTAATCCAGAAATGGCCAAGGGTTAGTCCACTCTTGAAGAGGCGCGGGGGGGGGGGGTACAATGAGCTATAGCAGAATTCTGGGCTATGCAAAGGCAACCCTGGGCCTTCTGCTAATAAGCTAAATATGAGAATAAGAGTGAGCACAATTGTCAAGTGCTTCTTCCTGAGAATGTGTGTATGTGTTCATGTGTGCACTTACCTGTATGTGTGCATATATGTGCGCACATACGTGTGTCTGTGCCTGTGTGTGCATGTGTACACTTACATGTATGTGTGCATGCACGTATGCACACACGTGTGTCTGTGCCTGTGTGCATGTGTACACTTATGTGTATTTGTGCATACATGTGAGTCCATATGTGTGTCTGTGCCTCTGTGTGCATATGTGTGTGTGTGTTAGCACTCACGCTCATGTGTATAGTTGCAGCTGTTATTTCTCAGACACCACCTACCTATTATTATTATTATTATTATTATTATTATTATTATTATTATTATTGATACCTGGCCTGTCACTTGTCTGGCACTCAGTTAGTGGGTGACTCTGGCAAACTAGCGAGCCCCCAGCATCTGCTTACCTCTGCTTTCTCTGTCTCAGTGCACACCGCCAAGCCCGGTTGTCTGTTTTTTAATGGGTGTCCTGTGGATTGAACCCGAGTTCTTATTCTGGCAAGGCACAGAGATGGACCTTCAGCCCTTTCCAGCTTTCCAGTTCACCACAGGGACTTCTCACTCCCCGGTGCTCAAAAGATACTGTTGGGGCAAACTGGGGAAATCAGGTCGCTATCAAAGTCAATAGAAGAGATGAGCCAAATCAGTGGGAAATGAGATAAAGTTGACCCCGATTCCCCAAGTTCAAGTTCAGTCCTAAAATTCCGTCCTACTCAGCAGTTCTTGCGGGCAGAGGGAAGAGATGGTGGGAGTGGGTTTTCTCCAAGAGGAGGGAATCTTTTACCACTGATATTATTTAGACTCACAAGTGCAAGGTACCAAGAGAAAAGAAGGCCTGCTCTTAATTATTTCCTTAATTGCTTTTAAATTCTCAACCTTCGGTTCACCTTTTTATTGCCTGCGCCCAAGGCAGGTGTACCCACTGTCTCCCACTTCTTCCCAAGGAAACAATGAGGGCCTTTGACGAACACCTTTCCACCTAAACGGTGAGACAGACAGTCCTAATGCCCCCATAAATGTTCAGTGCGATCTGCAGAAATCTGCCCCGCCCCCACCCCACTCCCCACTGAAAAAGGAAAAGGGGACTAGAAGGTGATGGAAGAAAACAGTACTGATCATTCAGGGAATCAGCAGAGGTATCGGGAGCTGAGACTCTAGCAATTCGCCAATTGCAGTAACTGGTTAACACAGAAGATGAAGCAGAGGCCATTGGGACATTTTCTGCACTGTGGCTAAGAACCTGAACTGCAGGGAGGGGGGCTCTAGCAGGGCAGGGCTTGTCCCCATACCCCCTTTCCCCGCACGGTATCTGCGGGAACACGCTGTGCTGGGTCAGGCTGCCGGACTTTCTTGCTGTAGTGACGAAGGGCACACTTGTAATGTTGGGCTGGGTGACAAGAACAACATGAAACAACCCTCTCCCCACCCACTGAGAAAACCGAGTGTGTCACACTTCTCTGTGTCATGGCTTTAAAAATATCCCCGCCGACGGACCGTGGCTCAGGTTGGCTTTGAGGAGGGTTTAGTGCAGAACGGCACCAGGTGGAAAGCCTCCCGGGCCTCAGGGAAGGAAGGATACCTGCTGGCCGTGTGTACGCGCGTGCGCGCATGCACGTCTAAGAATGAGTTCTTCAGAAAAGTGAAGGGTGGACGGCAATTTTTTCACTCTGCTCCCCTGTTTTATTTCTCGCTTAATTGCATGTTCCTGACAAAGAGGTGTGGCCCCTGGCACTGGGGCCCAGACTCTCCTCCACCTCTAACCACACTGGGAGAGGGATACTGAGGGCTTCTCAGCACTCAGGACGGATGGAAACATCCACCCAGGGGCCAGCCCAGGCCTCAGGCTTCTCCCAATTGAGGTTTGAGCGACCTCAGAGGCATCAGGAGGAAGAAACTGGCTTTTCACTACGGTTCATGCCTTCATGTCCCCTCCCTTGTCTCCTTGTTTACGAAGAACATACCTAAACACGTGTCTGTTGGGAGTCTGAGTCCTGAGCGTGGGGTGGGGGTTCAAACAACAGCAAGAGTCCTGTAACCCCCTTGCAGGTATTATTTGCTTTTGGTTTGGCGTCTCCAGCACTCACCAGCAGGAGAATTTTGGCAAGTTTCTTAACCTTTAAGCCCGTGTTTCCTGACTTGTAAAATGAGATAATAACATTCCCTGCTCCTGAAGGTTGTTGTTGAGGTTGGGTGAAATGAATCGAGGTTGGCTCTCGTGCAGAACCAGACACCCTGAACCCCCACCCCCTAGAAAATGCGCCTGTTTTTTTAGTCTCAGAGCCCTGATGGTGGCAAACACAAGGAATAACATTTGCAGTTGATTAGTACAAGAGACAGATGCACAGGGCCTCTGTGTTCTCTAGACCCCATCTTAACGGACCCCTCAGGTTGACTCGATTATACTTCCAGAAGGAAGGTCTTTATCCAGGTGAAGCATCTGGATCTGGTGCCTGCTGATGTCTCTGCCTGGAACAGGTGCCTCCGTGACAATTGCCATTGCTGGCTCCATCATAGTGTTCGATGTCTCTCATCCTCCTCTCCCCCCCTGTGTGTGTGTGTGTGTGTGTGTGTGTCTGCGTGCACGCGCTCGCGCACATGCACACGCTCGCGTGCGCATGCACATGTATTTGTGAGCCTGAGTGCAATCTTCAATGTTGTGCTCACCATCTCCTTTTGAGAGAAGGTGTCTCTGAGACCCAAGTTTTGCCAAATAGGCTAGTCTGAGGGACCAGAGAACCCCAACTATTGCTTATCTCCGCCTCACCAGGGCTGAGATTGCAAGTGCTGGCCAATACACCTGGCCTTCCTTCTATGGGTGTTTGTCCAGGTAACAGGTCCTTGTTGAGAGAAGTCAGGGCAGGAGGAGCTCAGGCAGGAACCTGAAGAAGAAACCACACAAAAACACTACTTTCTGGCTCTCTCCCAGGTTTATGCTTGACTAGCTTTCTTATTTAATTCAAAGCCAAGTGCCCAGGGAATAGTGCTGCCCACAGTGGGCTGGCTCCCCTACATCAATTAACAAACAAGATAACTCTCTCTGGATTGACAAGTCCATGGGCTAATCTAATCTGGGCAATCACTCAGCTGAGACTCCCTTCTCCGGCGACTGTCGTCTAGGAGAAGTTGACAGTAAGAAAGTAATCAGAACCGTACACTTACATGTCTTATTAACTAAATTAGTGAATAATTAGTGCACATAGCTAATTTTGATTTTAAAGATCAGGAGCCCAGATAGGTTTTTCCAGTCTCCCTTTACATTGGAAAGGACTCAGGTACTCTGTGATAATTTCTCCTCCACAGCTACGTGCTTAACAAGTTGCTAAGGCAACTCTGCAAGGTGGACCTGTAGATATTTCTCTAGCTTATGGAAACCTTGAAGAAAAGCGATGATACCCAGATAATCAAGAATCTTCTGAGCCTTTACTGAGCCTTCTCTTGGGCAAATTTATCTTGATATCTGTGCACTTCTCAGTGGTCTCCCAGTAATTCATAATTTCTCTGAGACTCTGCCTTCAGCATTCTTGAAAGTCACTTTATCAAGACACTAAGAAGTTATCTGTTTGTCATGACCCAGGTTACATGCTTAGGGAATATCTTCCCTACCAGGTGATGTCATAACTCTTAAATCACACTTGTAGATAGAACCCCACTCTTTTCAGATTTACTGACAAAGAAGGCCATGCATGTAATTTCTTTATTTCCTGCGTGTCTGTATGCTTGTTCAGATGCACAAGTGTGCATTCACATGTGTAGGTCACAGGTAAACTTCAAGTGACGCTCCTCAGGTTTTGCCCACCTTACTTTTTGAGACAAAGCCCCTGGCGTGAGGCTTGCTGATTTCAACAAGGCTGGGCTCGCTAGCAAACCTAGGGATCCAAGTGTCTCCATTTCCCCAGTGCTGGGATTGCAAGTGTGCTTCCCCATGCTCAATATTTGACATGATTTCAATGAGGTCTAACTCAGAAGTCCCTGCATGCATGAAAATACTTTTACTAAGTCATTTCCTCAACCTCCTCCCCCATCTGTTAAATCTTAGGAGCATCTTTAGAGAGTATCTGATCCTGTGAAAGCAAGGCATTGAGAGGCATCTGGAAGAATGGATGAAGACACCAGCTTGGCGCTCTGAAGACACATGAGAGAACCATCACTCTCCTTTTCTTCATTTCGTTTCAATGTGAGGATTCCTAAGTTTACTGAGTCTGATCCCCATGACCATTTAACATCAAAACATAAAATCCAAGGTCATTGCTGTGACAATTAGCAGGAAGCTGGCTAAGTAATCCACTGACCCATAAACATTACATACTTTTACCAAAGATAAGAGAGTTGAGCTCTGCTCTGTCCCCATCACTAACCTATCTTACCTTCTAGTTCTCAAAAGTCTGGAGTTCAAGGTCAGTTGCTTCAGGACTAGTTCACATTTTATTTCGTGATTACTTTTCTTAGTAAGGCAAAGGATTCTTGATTCGCTCTCCTCAGGGTCCAAGTACTCTCAGGCCTGTCAGGACCTAGTAATAGAAGATTTGTTTTGGCTGGCTATTGCACTTCACTTTGAACACAGTCATTTTCTCTTTAGATATGAAACAGAAGCCCGATTGTTTGTGCCTGGTCAAGGGAGTTTGCGATCCTTCAGCAGCTTGACTCTCTACAGTGACCTACAGCATTTTCCTTTGCCATTTCTCTCATGCTTTCGGGAACAAGTCTAGAGTTCCACTCCGTGTGTATCTCTCCCTGCTGTTGAAAGACTTTAGCTTGCTGAATTCAAGAAGAATGAACGGCAAGTGTTGCTCTCCGAGCTGAGGAGTCCGTTCAACAACTCCCCGCTTCTGTGCTGATTGCGTGTGCCCTTCTCTTGAGATCTCACCCATTCCCCAAAGTTCACCACAGTGTCTCTTAGATCCCCAAAGAGTATGCCCTTCAGTGACTATGGCGGCTCAAGAGGCTGCCATCGGATGACTTCAGACTCATTGGCAGGAACTACTGTGACACGTCGGATAATAAGCCAAAAGTTCTCGGAGCCAGGCATGAGGTGGATAGTTCAAATAACCATTTCTACTCAAGTTGCCCTCAGTTGGGGCAACCCACTGCTAATTAAAAGACCTCTGTTGAAAGCATACAGGCCATCCTGCCAGAAGCAGCCAGATGTCAGCAGACAGCACCAGTTCATGACTTCTCTCAGGATATTAACATGGACTAAATACAGGTGGGCTGGGGTGGTTGCCATCTGTGAGTCTCCTTTCTGGTACAGTTTATATATAGTGTGCACATCTGTATGCATATTATGATCATACTGTTTATTTGGGGTCATGCCAAGTTTCAAACATACATGTTCTATCGGGATGTTCTGGGCCAGAATCAATAAATTATGAAACATCTACAATCTCATTTCTCTTCCTCTTCTGCATGGATTCTACCTAAGAATAGATAGAAAACTGTCATTGTAGGTAGAGAGTTCCTGGCGGGGACTCTTCTTTGAGCTAGGAAGGGATTGCAGGTGAATACCTTTAAAAAAAATGTAATTTTTTATTGATCTTTTGGGAATTTCATATTATACACCCCAAACCCTCTCATTCCTAGTCCCTCCATATTTGTTCCAAACCCCTGTAGCATCCCCACACACAAAGAAAATTTAAAAAATATTAATTCAGAACAAAATAAATAAATGAACAAATTTTTTAAAAAATGATTCCCTCCTCTGTCTTTCCTGCTTCTCCAACACCTCTTCATTTGTCTTGGTGGCATTGGGAGCTGTGGCACGGTGTCACACAGTAGACTCTTTTGTCCACTCAGCTTTACATGCGAATGACCATTGCAGTGAGTTGCTGGTCTCCTCTCAGATAGCCTGCTGTGCTCTGAGTCATGGAGAGTCTGTGTCTATGATTCCACAGAACCAGTCCCTTTGTGCAGCCATAATAGACCAGACTGGACTTGAGCTCAGAGATCTGCCTGCCTTTCCTACAGAATGATGGGATTAAAGGCATGGGCCACCTCAACCCTGCAGATGAGAGATTTTTAGTACTTAGAATGGAGTTTGTTGTTATGACCCTCCACGGTGCGCTCTACATTCTGAGTTGCAGGTGGAAATGCTTGGCTCATCTAAGCTCCTCTAATTGGGTTACCCCCTCAAGTCAGAGAAAGAAAGGCTCACAGAAGCTGAATTTTGACCTACCAAGGGAACTCTGATAATTTTTCTCTTTCAGTCTGCTGTTCTGTATATCTACAAACTACACTGTTTACATAGAATGCGTGATGATATTTATGTCTAAAATCAATATAAACACTAATAAAACTAGATAACAACATATGTCTGTGTTCTGTGAAATGTGAAAGAAACCACCCAGGAAAAATTGACTCTTCATTGATCTAAAATATTCATGTTATCAGCACTGCACTACTTGGCCTCAGTGGATGGTCAACATGAGGGCATAAGAAGTTTTGATTTGATTTATTTATCAGAGGGCCATACTGGTTCAAAGTGTGTTTTTTCATCTTCTATTTTGTCCTTGTGTGTTCTCTCTGTTCTGCTAATGGTTAAGGGCCCTAAACTCCATTTCTGTAATACCCTACCCTCATCACTCAATAGCTAGGTATTATTAGATCTCTTCCGCTAATGCCTTTCACCTCAGCTCGAACCCCCTCCTGAAGCAGTTTGGAAATGGCCGCTGTGCACATTCTTGTGGTTACCATCTGAGAGGCCTCGAATGCATGGGGGTAGATGGTGCTGTTTGTTCTACAATGTTGTTGTGGTCAGTACTTCACAGTAAAAAAGAAAATTGCCCGGAGTCCTGTGCTACCATACAAATATTTAATTGAACACATGAAAACTGTTAATGATTATCCAGGCCTAGACTCTAATTCTACCTTGCACATAATTGTGGTTCTTTGTTCTAATGATCCATACTTATTTCAGAAAAACAACTCTGTGGAAATTAAAGAAAGGGTACACTTTGAATTAGCTGAAAATTCCCCAAGAGCCATTTGCCACTGGGAGAAATGATATGACAAATGGAAACCCTATCATGGTACTTGAGCCGCTGATGAAGCTAGTAGTTTGTATTGGATGTTCCCCAGGGCTGTGCAGTGGGCATGCTTGCCTTGGTCTGGAGCCGCAGATGGTGAATCCCGCCCCCTCCCACAAGTCTAGCTAATTCATTATACGTGAGTATCGAAGAGTCGATAGGGCACATGATTAGGCCTCTCCAAAAGGAGAGCCTCAAACTGAGGCCCAAGGCTCTCTAAGTTCTTTCCATGGCATTTCTCATTTCCTGTCTTATTGAACTCCCTTGTTGTATTAGAAATACCTCCAAGGTAGAACATCTATATTGCTTGGTACTGGACATGGATTAGATTATGATATTTATCAATAAGGTAAGCAAGTTTTGAGATTTATTTCTGGCTACATAGCTCAACTTCACATCTCTCCTCAACTGCCATCTAGCATGGTTGATGCTGCATGTTGCTGTAGGAGGCCGCTTGTTTATTTCATGGCTGCCCAGACTCCTGAACTAATCACACAGAAACTATGTTATTTAAATCACTGCTTGGCTCATTAGCTCTAGCTTCTAATTGGCTAACTCTTACATCTTAATTTAATCCATCTCCATTAATCTGTGCATCACCATGAGGTCGTGGCCTACCAGCAAAGTTTCAGGGCATTTGTGTCTGTGGTGGCTCCATGGCTTCTCCCCTGACTTTGCCTTCTTCCTTCCAGCATTCAGTTTAGTTTTCCCCCACCTACCTCTATTCCCTGCATAGGCCTAAGAAAGTTTCTTTATTAGTCAATGGTATTCACAGCATACAGAGGGGAATCCCACATCAGCAAGTATTTAGTCCAATTGGCCTCTTCCTTTCTGAGCAATAGGCAGATGATGTACAACCCAATGTTTGTCCCTACATCTACCATACCTCCACCTTGAGTGCATTTGGCGTAAATCCATAAAATACAGGGTGAAGTGCTAAAATGAGGTTTTTCAGATAACAAGAAACAACAGGTTCAGTTCAAGTACATCCCTCATCTTAAATGGCCTGCTTTAAGGCATGGGGTCATAGGAGAGACCTATGTTCCATGCGTTGAAAGTAGGTTCAGATGAACCAGAGAGCAGGGATCCCACTGTATCCATCCTTAGAGCAATGGTCCTCAGCTCTAAGAGATACTGAGTGTGAAAAGCAGATCAAGCTCGGAAAATCCAAGTCCGTATTCCTCCCTGAAGCAAATGAATAAGCTTCTTATTTTTGTTTTAATCAGTTGTTTGACTTTTCTATTGTTTATAGAGAAACTTGTCTTTGTGTTGTTGTTATTGTTGTTGTTGTTGCTTGTTCTGCAGCAAATCACTCTCAAAAGTTCTTCTCTTATTGACAACCTCTAGACCACAAGTTTATTTTCCATAAAATACAACGGCAAGTCTGTCTTTTGTGAATGTGGCTTCTCCAACTAACTTCCTGACTCAGAAACCAGGCAAGCTACTCTGAACATGGCAGTTGAAGGACCTTTCCCTACCACTGGGCAGGCTGTTCCAAGTTTAAATGCCAGCATAAGTTTTAGGATACAGGACCATGGTGTTCTAATGCCCCAGCTTCTCTTCTCCTCTGGCCTCTACTTTCTTCTTTTTGTTCTCTTTCTGTGTTTAAAGTTAGCTCCATTCTTAAACATTTTAGTTACAGAAGCTAATAGGACCTTATGCTTGCTAAATATAATGTCCAGGTGGGGCTGGTTATATGGGAATGAAGGGGAACTAATAGATGAATTTCCTCTGGAGCTATGCTCAACTGTTACATAAGTCCACACCATTCCTCTCCTGAACCTTCTAGGTAAATGATAAAGATGTCACAGTATTTTCCTTAGGCACAAAGGGCTTCATGTTATTAATGGCCCCAGAGTGACAACAGAAAATGAGATTCTACCTTAGGCAAGGAAACCTTTACAGAAGGTAAACATGGGGCCCTTACGCTCTCTCAACTACAAGGCTATGAACTCACGTCGAAGAGAAAAGAAAGAAGAAACTCAAAGGCTGTATTAAACGGGAAGCTCCCACCCAGCCTAGGTGTTTCTGTTTCCTACTTTTGTGCAGCAGGTACTTTTGAGGGCTCTTGAGGACAGGCATCCATCCCAGGAGCCTGGCACTTTAACTCTACCACTGAGGAATCAGAAAGCCAACTGCACAAGTCTTCTCGAAATGACAGACATCTGCACAACGTTCTCGTCATGACTCTGCACCAAGTCCCATCCCTTACTACCTTTCTTGCTTGACTTTAGACGCAAGATTTACGAATGGCCCGTCTCAAAGTTAACATTTATAGATGTACCCCATGCTTGTATGTTCTCTGTCACTTTAACCAGCTTTGCAAATGAGAGTCGAGGTCCGAGCTGAGCAATTTTGGAAAACACAGCCCTAGTATTTATGACCACAGCTCTTTTATATTCGGGACATTAATCTTTCTTTATGGTTGTAGCTCTTATATTTGGGACATTAATCTATTTTGAATCAAGCTTTGTATATGGCATGAGGTCGGGGTGTAACCCCCCTCCCGTTTTTTGCCTTTAAGGCTCCAGCTCATTGGAGTATTATTCTTTCCTCATTGAAAGATCTTGGCACCCTTTTCAAGGATTAAGTGGCCATTAAGGAATGGGTGTTGATAGCCATTTTTAACGTGTAAGAAATGTTGGAATTACACGTGCATTTTCTGTATTCCACTTGAACCTCGGCTTTCACTCTAAAGACATCTTGATTCTTCTGTAGTCGTCAGTGGAAAGAGAGAAAAACTGCCCCTCTAGACAAACTTTAACTACTCCGCTTAGCCCTCATTTGGAGACAGTTTACTAAGTGAAAGGTAATATTTTTGATTTTAGAGGCTGAACTGTGACAAGTACGTATGACCATCATAGCCCAGTTGGGAGGAAAACACATGCAAATAACTATGCCTGGTCTTTACAAAAGTGGCAAGGGAAAAATGATTCATTTCAGTTCTGCTCTGGGCATTGGGCAGGGCAGCATGAAGCAGCGAGTGTGTGTGTGCCGTAGTAAATTTTATGGCATGACCTATCTTAGGTTATATAAAAGAAAACATTTTCTGACGACAGTATTCTAAATTCTAAAACAGGCCACAGTATGATTTCTCTGATCTTAGACCCCATTAAAATGGCTGAGACACTAAGTACCCCAATTATTGCACATAGATTATAATTATTTTATTGTGGCACAAGAGGAGAAATGTTCCAAAGTTTTTTTTCCTAGTTGGAATATTGCAGAATAAAATAATTTGGTATAAAAACAAAACTTTTATGTCTGCTGGACACAATGAGGCAATTGCATATGTGAACTCATGGAGGTTGTGCCAGCATGTTCAAGACCTGTGCAAGCTTAAGTCAGACAAAATGGGGGAGAGGTAGACAAGATGTCCCACTCTTGACTGAGGAGTTATTGACAGTTGATTGCTGCTGAGAAAGGGAGAGTCTGTTTTCTTTAAAGCTATAAACACTGGTAGGTCAACTAAGCCCTAGTGGGTACCCCCATACTCAAGAATAGTTGGGCAGCACAGATTGAACTGGGGAGAGAGGGAGAGAGGGAGAGAGAGAGAGAGAGAGAGAGAGAGAGAGAGAGAGAGAGAGAGAGATCTATGTCAAAGTGGAAAATACACAGAAGAAGCCTGCATAAGAGTTAACCAAAAGACATACTTCATTGTGAAGGGGAAAGTAGATATTAGTCCCAACCTCTAAACTTCAAGAAGAAAAGAATGAAATCTGGAATCTGAAATTAACACAGAAAATAAGACTAGAAAGAATCTGCTGGCCTTGAAGCAATATATCAGCAACTAAAGCTATCTGGTTGCTTTCATGGTAGTACTAGACTTTGCAGAGAACCTAACACTGGTCCATTCTACTGAAGACATCATCATGGTCATCTGAGCAGACGACCAAGAAATAATCATTATACCAGTTTCCTTGCTCAGACACATGTGGTCTATAGGGTCTATCAGTTTATCTTTGAGGGTCACACCAGGAAGCATTTGTCTCCGAGGTCTGGAAAAAAAATCTCAGCTCTTCTTTGCCAAACAAAGTGTAGGAGCTCAGATGTTAGGTTATGGAGTTACAGTTTGGTTGATCACAACCTTTTGGGGTTTAGCAGGTTTCTGTTTGCTGTTATCTTTAGCCCTCTTGTGTAGGTTCCAAGAGCTCCAGGGAAGTTGAGGATACAGGATTTATCAACACTCAGGTTTTATTGCTATTGTTTGTTTTGACAAAGGGTCTTATCATATAGCTCAAATTGCTCTTGAACTCCCGATCTCTCTGTCTCAGGTTCCCAAGGACCGACACTGTTGGCTATACTTAAATTATGAATTTATCACATTCACCTTCCATTCTTCTACATTATTTATCAAGCTAAGCAGTGGCCACTCTACTAAACTTTCTTTCTGGTGGCACTTTCCCCTTCATATGTGTGTGTGTGTGTGTGTGTGTGTGTGTGTGATATGAATCTGTGTGTATTCTCCCATGCATCTGTGTGGAGAGGCCAGGGGTTGGCTTGTGTATCTTCCTTTGTCTCTCTCCACTCTATTTTCTTGAGACAGGATCCTTCACTGAACCTGGAGCATACCGTTTCAGCTAGACTGACTTGCCAGTGAGTCCCAGGATCTACCTGTCTTTGCCTCCAAGTGCTTGATGCATGTCCAGAACTGAACTGGATACTTAGGAAATGAACTCAGGACTTTCTGTTTGGAACAGTAAATACTTTTACCCTCTAAGCCTTCTCCACAGAATCATCATATTGCTGTCCTGTTCCTGTCTGCTGGTGTACTTCAATGGCCTGCCAGTGACTGAGAGCCCATCAGTTATATTCCATGTCACCAGCGACAGTGAAACCATGTCTCAAAGTCTGACTGCTGTGCTTTGGATGTTTTTTTTTTTTTTTTTTTTTTTTTTTTGATTGTGTCCCCTGGCATTTAACCTGGGTAACTTTGGCTTTGGTGTGATTGTGTTTAAGTAGTAGAACCTGTAATACGTGAGGTCCAGTAGAAGGTAATTAGGCCAATGAAGAGGAGGTATTACCTTGGAAGGAATGAATGCTGATCTCAGAGAGAATGAGTTCTCTTGGGAGTGGGTTGTTACCAAGCGAGGTCTTTTATGTGCTTGATTTCTATCTTCAGCTTTCATATTGCTTCTCTGTCTTGTTGTCATGTTATCTGCCATGACACTTTCATCAGAGATAAATGGTTGTCAGTGCCATGCTCTTGAATCTCTAAGGTCATGTTATATATGCATGCCTTTTCTTTTGAAAGTACCCAACCTCAGTCTGTTCTGGCAGTATAAAACAAATGAATTCAGCACCTTTGTAACCTGATTTTTTTTTCTGGGCCATGTAGCCAGGTACTATTTTTTTTTAATTTATTTATTAAAGATTTCTGTCTCTTCCCCACCGCCGCCTCCCAGTTCCCTCCCCCTCCCCCAACCAAGCTCCCCTCCCTCGTCAGCCCAAAGAGCCATCAGGGTTCCCTGCCCTGTGGGAAGTCCAAGGATGAAGAAAGTATGGAATAGATACATATTAGAGTACTACTCAGCAGTAAAAAACAAGGACTTCTTGAAGTTTGCAGGCAAATGGATGGAACTAGAAAACATTATCCTGAGTGAGGTAAGCCAGACCCAAAAAGAGGAACATGGGATGTACTCACTCATATTTGGTTTCTAGACATAAATAAAGGGCATTGAGGTTATAACTCATGATCTTAGAGAAGCTAAATAAGAAGGAGAACCCAAAGAAAAACATATATGCATCCTCCTGAATATTAACCTTCATCAGGCTATGAAAGGAGACAGAGACAGAGACCCACATTGGAGCACCGGACTGAAATCTCAAGGTCCAAATCAGGAGCAGAAGGAGAGAGAGCACAAGCAAGGAACTCAGGACCGCGAGGGGTGCACCCACATACTGAGACAATGGGGATGTACCTGATTTCTTGACATGAACTGTCATAAGCCAGATTCTCTGGGAAGCAGATTGCATGGCAGAGATAAGAATTAGGATCTGATGTTACTGGGAGTTCCCAAGATCCCCATTTTTTGATAGAGTGGAAGAGAAAAGAGTCACACACGAAGTAAAGTGGACTGTGGAACCTGTAGATGCACCAGGAAGCTCTGAGGCTATGCTTACCCACTCAATTGTCTCAGCTATGGGGACAAGGCTGGGCCTCTGTCCCCAACTTGGATCAGTCACAGGTATGAGCGACCTTGGAAGAAGACAACCGCAGTGGGGCAGGTGTCTTCCATGGAAGAATTATTAATGGAGGTTGGAATGTGGGGCCTGCCTCTGTGCATCCACCAGCTGGAGAAATCAGCCCTCCGTTATTCCCGAATGGGACCTGGGTGACCCATGTCCATTCAGATGACAGTTACTCATTCTTCAACAAAAGCATGAGTTTAGATAGTTGATGAGCCTCTAATTTGAATGCTGTCCAGTGCAATTAGCAAGCCTTGCCACTGAGGGGAAAGAAGTGTTTTGAGCAAGATTGCCCCCATTGGCAGAGATTGGGCAGGGCTTGGAAAACTTCCCATAAACTAAACAAAGGGAGAGGAGGTGTGGAGAGGAGGCTGGAGCTAGCGTGGATATGAGAGGGTGAGTGAGGGATATTGCCTGTGGCAAACCACTATAAAAGAAACAAAATTCTTTTACAGGAACCCTAGGAAGCTTATTGAGACCTCATAAAATAAAGAGAACCAAGGAAACACCCCCTACTCTGTGTCTCCTTCACCATTTTACAGACTGGAGTACAATTTTATGAGCTGTTTGTCTTTGTCTTTGTGAAGCTCTCTAGAAGAAGTTCCTGGGTCTTCAGCCAGTTATTCTAACTCTTGGCCAGAGAGTGAGAAGATTCCGACGCAGGATAATAACTATGTGGACTTCCTGGCAGTCTTACCCAGATGCTGACCATAGCAGCCTCTAAATGGGCTCATAAAGAATGTGTGAATTTGCCAACATAAGACACCTTCGCCTGCATCCCGACGGATGGTCTGATGGATACTGAAATTTGATCTTGAGTGGGTCCTTTGATTCCTTCAGTGAGAGCTGTTCCAAAGAGCTTTATTTTGGAGTAGTTTAGAGGACATTTGTAAGTTTCCTAGACGTTGAGTCAGCCGTAGGAAGGTATACCAACCTCTCCCAAGTTCTGCAATAGATGGCCAACAAAAAATGAACTCAGTGGCATTTTTGGATGTTCTATAATGCCATAATGCTTTGTCAAGAATTTCTTTTTTCTTTTTTTTTGACCTTTATAGGACTTTTGTGTATATATTATGGTTTTCAGTTTTTTTTTTAAAAATGGGATTTCTCTTTGTGTGAATGTGTGTCTTTGCAACTGTATGTGTTTCTTATGCATTTTTTTCTTCCATTTGTTTGTTTGTTATGTCATATTTTGGTTGGTCGGTTAGTTTTTATTTTCTTATTTTATCATCATTTTATTTTTTATGTGCCTTTTTATATTCTAATGAGATCAAGAAAAAAAATATGTGGATTTGGGTGGGTGGGGAAGCGGGGGAGATCTGGAAGGAGCTGGGTGATGGAAAACTTTAATCAGAATATATTGTATTAAAAATCCATTTTTAATAAGAAAGGAAGAAAATCAAGTTGTAGAAAACTCTTTATTGCCAAATGATTTGGTCATAGAAATAGGCTCATTTAATCAGCGAGTCAGGGAGGAAAGAAGAAAAAGAGAATCTAAACAGTTTTGTTTTGTGTATATGTGTGGTCTTTCTTTAATTTTTAAATCTACACATGAGAAGAAAGCAATGATCTTTGTGACTAATATTTTGTTGCTCTGATGCTGAGAAATTACCAAATCATTAGAAATAAGAAAGAGGGATAGGGATACTTAAGTCTCAGCATACGCCTCACACCCGAGAATGTCTGACCCCACATGCCAGTTACTATATAAAGAATGAGGAACCCTGCTATATAAAGAAAACAAAACTTCACCTTGCACTCCTACCCAGTGTTCATTGGCTAAAGAGTTGGCACCTGAGTCCTCAGGTGGTAGTGACAAGCTCACTGACAGGTCAAACATAATTCAGCTCTTTCTTTACCTTGCAAAGAAAATTTTAAAAAATCACACCAAGCTAAAATTGTGCAAACATAATAGAAAAATCTCCAAATTTATTATCCTCTGGCAAGTAATTTATAAACAGTTTTATTCTTTTATATACAGTTTTATTCCTTTATATTCTTTTATATATTTTAGCATGGCCTTTGTGACCTTGGAGATTGGAATCTAAATCATATGCAAAAATTAATTATAAAACCATATAAGAAGAATCCAACAAACATGTATTTCTCGAGGAAGTATGCTCTTCCAAATCCAGTGTGAGAATGATTGCATGCCAAGTAAGTTATACAGATCTTGCTTCCTGTGACTTACAGTGCTGAGTCCTGTGGGGTCTACATGGGATGTATTAGCATCATAGTACATCTGTAAAAATACTGAAATTGTGTGTGTGTGTGTGTGTGTGTGTGGTGTGAGTACATGAATGAATATATGTTCACATGTAGAAATTTGCTATTGGGCTTCTTTTTCATTGACTGAATTCAGGTCCTCAAACTTGTGTGATCACTTTTCTCTCCATCTCCCCAGCACCCTGGAACAGTGGGATTGTAAAGACCATGCTCTGTCTAACCTTGAGGGACTTTTGCGGCATTTGAAAAAGTATTGTACACATTCTACTCCAGCGTGAGGTTGTACTGTCCCTATGGTTCAGCTATCTGTTCAAGTCAGCCTTTGCTTCTCTGGGACTCTACAGACATCAGGGTTTCTTACAGCAATAGCATAGTAGTTGCCTATAGCCTATCACAAGCCTCCTAAGAACTTCAAATCCTTTCCTTCACTTGTAACCTCAAATGCAACGCAAACAATTGTTATTCTGTGTTTTGTTAGTGAATACTGATGAGAAAAATGTCTTCATGCTCAGTATAGTGAATTGTTTTCTTCTCAAATATTTTTGACCAACAGTTGGCCAAATCCATGTGTGTGGTTCTCAGAATAAGGGAACAGGACTCAACTCTGTTTTTCTCTGCCCTTCACTTTGCATCCTGGGAACAAGAAAAAGCATATTGGGTCATACTCTGACTCTTTGCCCTTTTGCTTTGTCATGAAGATATAAGACAGAAAGATAAAGAAAGTACATGGGCAAGAGTAAGGAGGGACTTAAAGGGAACGAATTTGCTCAGCACTAGAGTCAGGGAATCACAGAAAAGGCTGACTAGTTTCTGAACGGAATGAGACTATTGTCCTTAGTGTTGTATGAGAGGAATGCCTGACTGGGTCAGCAGCAGCATCAGTCTTCAAAGAGGAATTCTTTTTGAGTCTTATTTTTCTCATCTCATCTAAGGGACCATCTAGGTTTTCATGAATATTTTAATAAGGACTGGTAAGAGTCTTTAGTGCAAAAAGCTACCTGGACTTAAAGAAAAGACTCCCACCCATTCTTTCTCTTTCTCTCTCTCTCTCTCTCTCTCTCTCTCTCTCTCTCTCTCTCTCTCTCTCTCTCTCTCTCTGTGTGTGTGTGTGTGTGTGCACGCACATGCATGCATGTGTATATGCATGTATGTATGTATCTGTATCTCTGTGTCTTCATGTAGGTGTGTACATATGAGAAGTTACAGGGGGTTATAGGTGGTACTAATTATTAGTTTCTCTGTAAGAGCAGTACCCACCCTGAACTAGTGTTCATACCTAGTGTCCTAATTTTAATTTTATCCTTAAACTGAGTTTTTTTTTTAACAATGCTTGAATTCATTTCCAATTTTTTAGTGACTGCATCATTTCCTTGGTTTAAATTGGTTATCATAATTGTATGACTATTCAAACAGAGTTCTGAGTGTCCAATAAGCAAGCCCGATTAACAGATAACAAGAGTGGATGGCCAGAGGTAAACCTTTTAAACCCTAGACGAGTATTCCAGCTTGGTAAGATGGGAGAGGGTTATCTGTCGCTGTCCTGGAAGCGCGTTTGACAACAGAGGAGTCTTTAGATGTCAGTGTGGAGCAAGCTCACCTTGAAGTTCATGAGTGGAGAGGAACGTTGGCAGCTCTTCCCCGCTCCAACATTCTCTCTGCTGACATGGAGACATGACGTGTTTACACATAGCAGGGCCTATTGAGCCACAAAACCTAGAGAAACAGGTCAGAGAAAAGTAATGAAACGCAATACTCAGAATACATGGAAAAGCATGAATTGATTGTAATCTCAGGGACCAGGAATAATACACCTGCTTTGGAGCAGGGCAAGGCAAAATGTTGGCATAACACGGGAGGTTTAATAATTTCTTACCACATTTTATAGACCCTTTCCTGTAATTAATGCTAAATAAAGTCAACATCTTTTCCACCTGCTGCTTGGTTTGAGCCTGTCTTGCTCTCCCTCATTAACCCAAGTTGTCACTCTTCTTGCTGAACTTTTTATTTTCTCCCATTTCTTCCCCTACCCCTGATAATCCCTAGGCCTTTCACACACATGGTTTGTGGAATGCATGTGTTTTAGTTTTTCATTCTTTTCTTGAAAGAGTTGAGCTAATTGAATTCAGGGCCACTAACCAGCCCCGATGCTGGAATTACCAGGCGACTTCTGCCAAGGGGTGTGTGTGTGTGTGTGTGTGTGTGTGTGTGTGTGTGTGTGTACATGTGAATAAGTGACCAAGAGTGCTTAGCTATAGATGGGACAGCTGTACCTGCTTCTAACAACCCGAGCTCAGGGACCATGGCAACAGAGGAGGTGGAGTACAAGCTGGATGATGCAGAGGAGTGCTGTGACCTGCGGTCTTCTGCACAGCACACGGTTGTTGCATTCTTGAGATCACAGCAGCTGTGCTTACCTGTACCAAGGGCAAGCCAGTTAAAACTGCAGCATGACTGGAACAGGGAAGATGGCTCAATGGTTGAGAGCACTCGCATCTTTTTGAGAGTTTGGTTCCCAACACCTGTGGAGAGCAACTCACAGCTTCACAACTGTTGAAGTTAGCTCGATTTGTGAAATAATCAGGCTAGCTAAAAGATAAAATAATTATATTTTTATTTATTATATGGGGAAAATTCATGAAATAGGAACGAGAAGTCCAAGCTCAGCTGTGCTGCAAAGGAACCACATGAAGAAAGAGCACCTGGGCTGTGAGCCACCGTTTTTTTTTTTCTCTAGGTCCCAGAAAGCCACACCCTATCTTGGGTCCCACCTCTTAAAGATAATTGGTTGACAAAGATGCCACATCGCCTCCCCCTTTTGTCTAAATAAGAGCTATCCAAACCCAATACAAAACTATATACAATAGGAGCAGATATCAAGTATAAAATTACAACCAATATAAACAATATTAAACAAAGAACACATGATAAATGTTTTAATAAACGTTCTATTTCCAAGATCTAAGTCTTGCATCAGAAATAGGCTTGGCTAAACCATAAGAGGATGACAACTATGACTATCTAATTTTCAACCCCATCAAAGGCCTGAGAAGGGAAATAATATTACTTGAGTAGGCAGAAAGTGCAACCAAGCAGCTTCCAAAGTGAGCAGTATATGGCAGAGATGATTGGCTACCTGAGCAATCACCCAAAGTCTCATTTGCAATGTTGAAGCAACCAACTTTGACTGAGGTTTAGAGTAACTGACAGACCATTTTTAGAGGCAGGAAATTTTCCAGAACCATCTTACTCTGTCTTGGCAAGGATTGGCAGTCCTTTCCCTTGTGGCCTGCTTGTCCAGTCTGGATACCATGTACTTTGTCAGTGGTTGAGGCATGGGCAGTTCCTTGCCCAAAGGCCAATTGTGCCAAGAAGAAAACAAATTCCAAGTGGAATGTCTTTGATGCTCAATATTCTCTCGGGAATAAATTGGTGCTGTCAGGAGCAATTATGTCTCAAGTCAATAGAACCCTAAGTTATTTAAATGTCATGTTCTACAGACCCTTGAAGTGATTGAAGATTACCTATCTAGGCAAAATATAATCTCTATGTATCTAAAGAATCTAATTAATCTGACTATATGTATAACAAACATGAACAACTATTGACCTATAGTATTTAATACCTGTATAATTTAAAGGTTATAACTTTATGTCAGAATATTAAATAATCTGTGAATAAATGTGCATCAAATGAGAACTATGACCTCAAAATGCAAACAATATATAAGTATCTTGATCAAAGGTAAGAATAATATATAATGCAATATGAAAATATATCCTGAAAGTTGTATCAGTATACAAAATGTTCTAAACAGAGGTAGAAACATGCATGTATACAATTTGGCAGAATAACCTGCATAGGTATACAAATATTGTAAGCAGAAATAACAAATATAATTTGAACTTGTATCAGTATACAAAAACTATAAATTATCTATAAATAATAGCTCACAAGTATTCACTCTATTAAATATTATAAGTATAATTCTTGCTTGATACCTATTTTATTGTATGTAATTTTACTATGTTAAAGTTAAAACCTTCCTTTTTTACTTAAACAGAAAATGGGAAGTGGTATGGGAGGTCCTTCTGTCTATGTGTAACTTTTATTGATTAATGAATAAAGAAACTGGCTTAGCCTATAGCAAGGTAGAACTTAGTTAGGCAGGGAAAACTAAACTGAATTCTGGGAGAAAGAAGAGCAGAATTGGGGAGAAGCCATTTAGCCCCACTAGAGACAGACAACCGGAACTTTATCCAGTAAGCCACAGCCTTGTGGCGGTACACAGATTAATATAAATGGGTTAAATTAAGATGTAAGAGTTAACCAGTAAAAAGCTAGAGCTAATGGGCCAAGCAGTGATTTAATTAATAGAGTTTCTGTGTGATCATTTCAGGGCTGAGCAGCCGGGAACCAACACACAACCATGTGTAACTCCAGCTCTAGGGGAACTGACACCCTCTTCTGGCCTTCCAGGGCAACAGCACACACATGGCACACATTCTCACATATACATGAATTAAAACAAAAACCAATACCTTTAAAGATTCCAGTGTGCATGGAGAGAGGCTCCCAAGGCCCAGCCTGCATGAGAGGAGCTAAGAAGCTATTGGCGGGAGCTACGGCAAGAGGGAGCCAGTTACCTATGATCCAGTGACTGGACCCCTACCCGCATGGATAGCACTGATTAGACTCAGTGAGTTATTAAAAAGAGAAAGGATGAGACGTTGGAAAGGAAATCTCGTAGGGGAAGTTAGGCAGAGTTGGAGAATGAGGGTGTGTGTGGTTCAGAGGCACCATACACACAAACAGATAAAGACAGGAGACAGTGCCACAAATAGTCAGCAATTTTTATCTTTTTTTATTAATTTTTGGAGAATTTCATATAATGTATTTTGATTGCATTCACCCCCATTCCCAATTCCTCCCAGGTCCACACCCACCACCTACCCTACCCACCCAACTTCACGTTCTCTCTCCTGCCCTCTCCCCCACTTCTACCTTTTACTCTCTCTCTTTTCTTTAACCCACCAAGTCCATTTATGTGGCCTAAACACTCTTGTGTTTACCCCTGAGAGTATGGTTGAGCTACAAGGGTTGATGATGCTGAATGCACACTGAAAAATTTCACCAAAATGAACAAGAGGTAATAAAAGCATGACGTAGTTTCACATCGTATTCATGTATGTAATACTGTATAGTATAAATGCATGAGCTCTTGTCAATGACATATCAGTGAATTAAAAAAATAATTATTTAAAAATAAATAGCATGATTAGCTACCTCTGCCATCACGCTGCCGTCCTTTATTCCCATCTCTCTTTTCACTTGTTTAATTAAAATCTTTAAAAGCATTTGAAGTTCATGCTGGGATCTCTTTACTTTCTCTGAAGATTTTCTAAATTCCAAAATTCTCTAACCATCCTCATGAAAATTGCTGTCATTTTATCACATTGATTATTTTTGAGGTGGGGAGGACCTTACTTGACAATGTTTAGAATCCTGTGGTATAAGATCTTATGAAAAACTGAAGAGTAGGTGGCTCATGAGGCATTGAAAAAGAAGTATTACCCTAATTTTAACCTTGATGTTTCTTAGTGTATTAGGATGTCCAGGTTAAGATGACAAAACCTCAGTACTATACAGTATCCAATGTGTGTGTGTGTGTGTGTGTGTGTGCATACACGTGCACATGTGCGTGTGCACAGGCATGTGTGTGCATACCGTATCTGTATATTTGCTTCGCAGGAAGCAACTTGAAGTATTAACTACACAAACAGTTAGCAATTCCTAGTCTGCCCAAATCTGTCTACATGTCTTAGACTCTTACTTAGGTTCTTGCATGATTTCAGCCCACACCAAGGCTAGCAACCCAGGCAGCTGCTTGCATAGCTGCCGTGAGCGCACATGAAGCCAGTGCACTGTCTACTTAGCCTTGCCTTTTCACATCCTAAATGGTAAATGGCAAGGGGGCCTACTTGGTAAGTTTTATGGCTTTGTGAATTAGTTTAGCTCAAAAGCACTTTGCCTTGTTCATTTGAGATCCAGTAGGGGTGGGGTGGAGGGGTGGGTGGGGGTGGGGGAGCAGGGCAGGATTTGTTAGCCTGCACTAATAGGTGCTTGGCCTCTAGCAATTCTCCGTGGCAGAATAAAGGGAAGAGATAATTATTCCCCCTAATCACAGCATCAATGACTGCATTTAGAGCCCTCTTCTTAAAGGCTGGCCAGATTTCCCAGAACGTGTCTCCACCCTTCCACTCAGTAGATTTTGAAGTGAGTGAGGGCTCTGAAAGATATCCACTTGTGAGTCTTTCTTGTGTGCCTGGGATTCTCCGAAGACAAGGAAGCTCCAGTGGCTGCAGGTGGGTGACCTTTCTCTTCTCTGTCACCAGCTTGCTAATAAGAATGGATTTTGAGATCTTTGCAGTTTGTAGTCAGGGCACACATTTATCAGGACGTGGGCCCTGAAACCTACTTCTCTCTCTCTCTCTCTCTCTCTCTCTCTCTCTCTCTCTCTCTCTCTCTCTCTCTCTCGCATCTGCTGGGATAGTTTCATCTGAAACCATGAACCTGGAACTGGAGCCATGGATGATGCCTGAGCCTAACGAAGAAGACAATACTCGGGCATGGCGGTTGCCATTTTCCTGAAAAGAACTCAAGAGTCTTTGCGAGCATACAAAAATATATGTCAAGAAAATGCATAGCTCTGCACATCCCTTTTTCTTCCATCTTTTCACTCAAGAAACCAACATCTTTAGGATATGGAGAAATCAGGTGAATTTGAACACACCTGAGTCTCAGGTATTCAAGGTTTTCGACACAGTCTGAAAATGAGTGCAGTCACACCACCTGTTGGCTGAGGTATCGTTCCCCTCCTTAGTCCAATGCGCCTCTCTAGTGAAAATCCTCCCTAAAGCACCCCGCCCCGTACTGTCTCCACCACAGATAAGATCCTCTCCTGGGTCTCTGTGAGTGAACCCACATTTTATCCTGTCTTATTGATTCATAATAAATGACTTAGATTACAAACATATTTGCTTTCAGAGAGACTGGAGAATCCCTGAAGGTATAGAGAATTTTAAAATTCATTAAAACCCCTCTCTTTTTGTTATGCTACCTGGAGATAACATGAGAAGGAGCTAGTGGCCCTCTTATGAAAATAAGCTTTGTTGGAAAATTGCTTAGTTGAAGACTATTATATACAGCTTCTGTATCAGTTACTTTTCTGTTTCTGTGATTTAAAAATAAATGAACACAGAACAAAAGCACCTCGAGGAAGAGAGAGAGAGAGATTTTAGCTTATGGCTCAGGAGGTATAAGAGTCCATCATGGCATGGCCAAGGCATGCCAGCAAGTGGCAGGCATAGGGAATTGAGAGATCACATCTTTAACAGCAGGCATGAGGCACAGAGAGTGAACTAGAAGCTGAGTGAGGCTGTACGCTCTTGAAGCTTGTCCTCCAGCAAGGCTCTATGATCTAAACCTCTGCGGACAGCACTGCTGGCTGGGAACCAAGTGTTCAAATGCTGGAGCCTATGTGGGACATTTCTCATCCAGACAACCACAGCTTCATAGCAAACATAAGCACCTTACTTGATCACGGCTCCAGTGACTTGGCCACTTGTTTCTCCGCTGCTAGGTTGGGGATAATAACAGTACCTCCTTGAGGGAGTTAAATGAGTTATTCTGCATGTACATGTCTCCAAACATTGCTCACCAGTTTACCTAACCATATCCTACCTAAGCAGTGAGTACTACCAATATTGTCTTGGTAACTGCACTTTAGAGCCGTGTCTGTTTCTGTCTCTCCTCATCTAGTCCCTCCTCTTTCTTCTGGCTGCCGTGGCTCTCCAGAAGTGGGGAGTGTTCTACTGTATGAATGTGGTGTACTACCTTTCCTCCAGCCTTGAGCTCGGATCTCCCATACATTGCTGTTGCTTCTCCAGCTCACTTTGATGCACTAATTTGTGTTACACGCAGTTCTCTCAGCTGCTGTAAGTGCTTTGGAAACAAGGAAAGACACAACAAACAGTCGGTGCTGTTACCTCCAAGCAGCTCTTACTGGCCATGCCTTCTCTCTCTCTTGCCACGTCAGCGACTCTAAGCCAGGGACCTGCGTCTCACTCAGCTTTGCTCTAGGACCAACAGCTTCCTTGAAGCAACTCTTGCTCATGGTGAGACTTGGCCATTCATGTCTTTAATGTTTCTGAGCAGTTCTCATGCTTGCTAATTCGTGCACCAGCTCTCCGGAGGTTGGCATGAGGATAGCGAGAACAAGTTGCATTCTGCATCTCTCTTTTCTCTTGGCTCATTAGAGCTGAAAACAAAGAGTTGGAAGGGTTGTGGTAGACTTTAGGCCCAGTCTGGTGTTCCTTCCTGGTGACTGTTGCTGTAAGAAACACGTGAGACATCTGCGCACACCCAGACACAGAGACTTGCAACCTATCTCACTTATCTTTCTGCACAAAGGAAACCAGAGGCCCCGAGAGAGCCTCGCTTGTGTTCCATGACAGCTGACATCAGCCAGAGCTAGATTTCAGCTCTATCTTCAAGTCCACTCTTCTTGCCAGTTGACGATTAGTCTCAAAATGTTTGATTTTAGTCCTGTCCAGCACTTTTAAAAACATATTTCTAGAGCCTGCACAAGTAAAATTTTCACTTTGGTTAAAATAATTTTTATATGATTTGTTGTATATCTAAGAATATGTCATTCTAGTTTCTTATATTAACTGCAAAAGGCAAAAGTTTTATGTACATAGGTACAGAATATGCTGCTTTGCAGATCAATGCAAGAGAGAGAAATCAGAACCACATGACTGCCCGTTAGGAAGGGCTAGCAGCAAAATAAATTGCCATGCATTTGCAAATGCAATGGACGCCTCTTCTCTTGTTAACGAGGAGGGCAAGCATTTATAGACACAAATACGAAGATGCTAGCTCACGTTTCCCTGGTGCTTTCTCCCTCTACTTTAGTGTTGGAAGCCCCGGGGTTTTGCTACAGCTCCTACAACTCAGGACTACCCCCAGGCTTTATATTGTTATTGGAGCTTAGGGATGCTGGGATGTTCCCTCCTTAACTCCCAAACTTATTCCTAAGAAATCATATGTTTCTGCTCTTAGGTTATCCAAATTTTCAGGGCAGCATGTCTAGAGAAGGTGACTTTGAAAACTAAAATAATGCCAGATGCGTAAGCGTTTTAAACATGAACTGGTGTGTCCGTGCACATGGTGCCATTCTCTGTGACAATGGGAAGACCCCACCCTGGTGGAAGCGTGTACGCTAAAAATCATTAGCCTGCCATGAGCGATGGACTTCCGATAGATGGCTTGCTTTCCTTCCTCCCTAACAGCGGTACTGTCCTGTTGTTACTTTATCTCCAGACATGCATACATGTACACAACTTTTAATTCTAAAATATTAAAGTTAAGCAACTACTAGCATTAATACAGCCATGAAAGTGGCAATCAGAAGGGGGAAACCAACAAAATATCTCCTTAAAAAGCACCCTAAAAGCTTAACTTAACGGCATTCAGCTTGTATTTTCTTTTCTCCTTTTCAAAGTAGCCGTGCAGATAAACATGGTTTTGGTTACTTTCCAGATGACACCTGGCCTCTCAAATATGGTGAGGAGACCGATGAAGAAGAGAATAGTAGACCCCCCCAACAGCAGGCAGACCCTCTTCCCAAGGTTCTCCTGTGACCCAGGTTCAGCCTGCCTTGATTTTCCACAGGAAAGCTGACGTGAAAACTACTCTTTATGGAAAAAGGGGTTTTCAAAGTCGACCTCATTCAGACTGAGCAAATAATTAACTTTTCATCCTCTCATAAAAATCAAGACTGTGGCTGGTTCAAAGCCCAGGACCCCGGGCCTTAATTGAATTAACTCGGTTTTCCATCCTTGCGCCGGACCATTCCAAACCATAACATTTAGCGAGGCTGACCTTCCTGGCGAGAACATAAGCGCCCATTGAAGGAAGATCGCAGAGTCAGGGCTGTGGCACGCCAATTAGGCCTGAGTGGAAAATGGGACACTCTCCGAAGGGGACAAAACACTTTCTGTTTCCTACACTTGAGAGTTCGGTCCACGTTCGGCACAGTCTTATCTCCGCCAAAGCAAAGAAAGCTGTGGCCCACTCCCCTGAGCAGCCACAGCTCACACCTGGTGGCTTGCGACTCCGTGCCTTTGCCTCCATTACTTCCCTTGCTTGGAATTAGCTGGAGTTAGCATTCTTCCTCCAGCCACTCCTTGCCCCCCGGTCTTCCCTGCAGACCCAATGAGCTACTCACTGTTCAGCCACATCCCTTTCTTTGGCTTCAATTACCCAGGAGTGAGGCTTTCAGATACAGTGGTGACCCTTACCTTGTGAACCAAATGGGTGCAGAAACTTGCCAGGGAGAAAAGTTGCACAGCTGCAGTAAGCCCCAGGTTTTGGTGATAAAGGTATTGTATAAAAGTTCATCTATCGCATCCTTCAGTTACTTAGACAATTGAATGTCCAAGGCAGCTAAATTATCATAATGGTGGTGGTAGTGGTGGCTGCAGTGGCGGCAGCGGAGGCGGCAGCGGCCGGGCGGTGGAGGTGGTGGTGGTGGTGGTGGTGGTGGTGGTGGTGATGATGGTAGAGGTGGGGAGAAGGAGGAGGAAGAGGAGGAGGAGAGAAAGAACAAAGGGCTACTAATTACACCTTCATTACAGGAAGTCAGGGAGTTGACTCCTCCTCCACGCTTTCTCTCTAACTCCCTTTACACATCGCTATGTGTGTGACTCAAGGTCTACTGAACAAACACTTGGCTAACGATGCATCCTGTGCAGAGTTAGAGCAGCCATCTCTCGTGCCTGGGACCTGGCACCATTTTGGTAGCAAAAATATGTTTGGAGTAATTTGAAATTCGTGAAGGTTAAATTGTAAAGCGGTAGGGAGTTTCACTTTCCTTTCAAAATATTTTTGGTCTTGTAGGGAGAGACTTCTGCATTTGAGGCAGTCTCCTAAAGACCACTAAAATCCACCCGACCGCAGAACATTTAGGCACGCTGAACCTTGGAATTAGTGATCTGCCTAAGGAAATGTAAAATTAAATTCTAATATTGGAGCTGACACTTTAGCGTCGTCCCTGGGACTGCACGGGGAAGTCTCAGCATGTGGAAGAAGAAATATAATTTGCGATTCAAGGGCAGCAGCGGAAACCCCCTGGGTTTATTTGATTTGGATGATGCTCCTGTAAAGCCATTGCTGATTCAAAAAAAAAAAATGGTTTTTATTGGTGGTGGCTTATGCTGTCTGTCTCTATGAACTCCAACTTGAAAGATGCTGTCTAGGTGTATGTAGTCTCAGGAGATGATTCTCTAGCTTGTGCAGATATAACCAGAAGGTTGTGTTTACGAGTTTGTAGTACGGCCCTTGTTGAAGCAAGGTGACTTCACATCCTGAGACTGAAAGCAGGCTCATGGGATCCAATAATTCCCTTATACTCCCAACCCCCAGCAACCCTCTTCCTCAGCCCCTGTTCCTTCTACCAGAATCTGTTTCTCGCATTCATTCCAAATCGAACATCTTCACTCCTAGCTCTAATTCTTAAGGGCTGCATTTTCTCAGCCTGCATTCCCCGCCACCCAACAATATGAACAACTGGTTTTGGGGCAAAGTCCAGGGCAGCAGTGAGAACTGGCTGAGCCTGCTCTGGGCTCTCCGTGTTGTATGAGATTCAGACCTGCCTTGATTTACTGTGTCTTATGAAGGAATTCTATATATGTAGCCCATTGTTACTATATTATGTATTTATTAATACCATCTCCAGTCAAGGTCAAGGGCTGTATGTAGAACCACAAGACGGTACAAGGCTTCCTAAGCAAACTAACCAACTTGGAGGATGATTTTGCTGAGGAATATGGAAGTCAGCCATTACCGGGTATATATTTCCCATTCAAGGGACCACTCTGTGGATCCCATCTGGTCCCCTTGTAGACTGCAACTCCAGTTTTCATGTGACAAAGGCACTTTTAGAGCGGTGGCAAAGGACCAGATCCTTCACCCAAATCAGGTTCAAGTTTGTAAAGTCACTGCGGTTCAGCCTTTGGCTAATCTTCCCCACATACCCAATTTTAGCTTTCCCTTGGACCTTTATGCTCTGAGGTTGATTACTCTGAGCAGATGGATGGGGTGTGTGTGGTAAGGCTCTGCCCACTGGACCCACAGCTCATATTTCACTAGATAAATATACTGCATGCTGTAATCCAGAATATTGGTGGGCACCCCATTCTGGAAGAAGCTTTGAAGGTAGAAGTTGATCAGCTCTGAGGGAGGGAGACCGGTAGACGCTGGGTTCATTGTTGTGAAGGAGTGTACTGCCGTGGAGGTTCTTGGTCTGTTTGCTCAGACATTAGACACGAAGAGAGTGCGGCTATTGGCTCAGCTACACGTGTAGCTGACCCTTGGAATTAGTGATCTGCCTAGGGTATCTTTGACGCTGCATGGGAACGATCCTCAGAGAAAAGAAAGCAGGGTGTTTGTTTTTCAAATTATCGGGCTGGATCAGGGAAGGAGTGAATAAAAAGAACCAATGGTGTATATTCAGAAGGATTTCTCCAAAGTGGTACCTGTTTTTCAGATATTTTAGTGTTGATATTTTATAAGCACTATGTGATTTTATAGGAGAAGGCTCTGTCACAGAGACATGGCTTATCAAGAGTGTGTCCTGGCAAACAAAGGGACGAGAAAAAAAATGTGTGATAAAAATCTTTGGCTTGATTTGGTTTGGATTGACATTCTGTTTTTGCCCATCATTGGTGATCTTTAACTGACTACTTAGCATTGATTTTCATCTCAAATTGGCTGGTGTGGGATCATCAGTTGTTCAGTATGGTACTGCTAGTACCATTTTTTGAAGTTTGTTTGGGATATATACAAGACAATTTTGAAGACAGACAGCAACATTGTAAATACATCATTACTGTGTAAGTTAATCTGTAAGCCATCTATATAGTTAATATCTGTCTAGCTAGACTGGGAGATGGCAGTTAAAATCAGGTACTTCACACACAACACACACACACATACCACATATGTAAATATATTTGTTTTTTTTTTTTGCTTGTTTTTTTGTTTTGTTTTGTTTTACAAGACAGAGTTTCTCTGTATAGCCCTGACTGTCCTGGAACTCACTCTGTAGAGCAGGCTGGCATTGAACTCAGAGATCTGCCTCCTGAGTGCTGGGATTAAAGGCATGTGCCACCACTGCTTGGCTGGGATATGTTATATATAAAGGTTCTCGCCTTAAATCACTAGTAATTTTTTTGTAGGAACTTATTGGTGATTTTATTTTCATTTTCCCCAAGAAAGACATGAGCATCAGCCTTTCAAGTTTCAAAGGGCATCTCTGGTGCTGTGGTTAGACCAGTGTTAGCGTGGATATGAGCATGTAAGCAAAGGCACCTGCAGAGGACAGAGACATAGGATCCCCTGGAGCTGACGTTATCGGCTGTTGTGAGCTGTCTAATAATTTAGGTGCTAGAAATCAAACTAGGCTCCTCTGATGGAACAGTATCCACTTTTAGCTGCTGAGTTATCTTCCCAGCCCAGTTAGACAAATATTAACTATATAACTAGATTACAGATTGACTTACAAGGTGATGACATATTTACAGTGTTGCTATCCGTCTTTAAAATGATCTTGTTTTTGTTTATACTTAGGCTGTAGCTCCTCGTGCATCCAAACCTAAGGTCATATTGGGGACAGGTGTACTTAAATGGAGTGAGCATCATAGTTAATGGTTGGCAGCTGAATTAACAGCAACAGCAATCCACATTTCAATGGTGTCACAGGTCCAGCTTCACCCTGATTCTTGTTGTGATGTCTTCCAGGGATCCGGGCTCTGTTTGTCTGCTTTGGCTCACTCCAGATTATCTTCTGTACCTTGAGCTGTGACACTTACTGTCTCCTTTGGCAAGATCCCATCCCTCTGCTCTCTCCATCTGCAGCAAACTTCATCTGTCTGTTCTCTGTGTGACTATTAGTCCTCCGCTCAGGAGTTCCTCCTCCAGAAAACATTGACACATCGCACCCCTACAATTTCAACTGGCTTCCACTTCTTGTTACTTGTCCTCAGACAGGCATGCTCGTGTGACACGCACATTGACAACCTTCGAGAACAGTCGTCTAACTCACGCTTTCCTCTCCAGTGTGTGCAACAGGGGAAGGGATATTCGAGTACTCAAGAGTGCTCGCCAACCCAGTGACTTGCTCTGTGGGCTTGGCTTTGGAACTGTACCCCTTATTTGGTTGATGGACGATTTTTTTGTTTGATTCCCCCAGCCAAATGATTTCTATATTTGGTTTCCCCCCGTAAAATGATTTCTTTATTTGACTGCCGTGTTGAAAGGTCGCACTCTGCTTTTGCTGACGTGTCTGGTCTCTACGGAGAATTTGGATGGGTGACTTTTCTTTCTTTGGGTGCTTTTCTGAATCACAGAGTTTCAAAATGGAGGTTGTCTAAGAAGTCAAGTAGGAGGACCGAGATCCCTGTGTCTGATAAACACCTGATATAGGGTTGCACCGGATGACACATTCCACATCTGAAATTTATGCCTGCTTATCATACTCTGTGAGCACTTGAGGGCTGCTTAGTGAAATGAGCCCATTTTCCACTCACTGCATACATTAGAGTAAATGCACCCAAGTAACTCTCATAATGGCAAAGTGAAGCTCACGTTTCTCCCCCCAATGCTCAGTAGGAATGCTGGGATGCCAAGCACTGGAAATGCATTTGAACCTGCCCAGCGACTGTTTGATGCTGTGCCATGCATTTTTCCCAGTCATTTAATGTGGTCAGTTTTTAATAACACAAATATATAAAGCGATTCCATAGTTTAAACAAGGGCACCTCATAAGTCACAAACCTCAAATTTGGAAGAGAGAAATTGCTCCCTTTTTCCTATTTTATAAAAAGGATATGAACGTAAAGACTCTGGGAAAGGTTTGTGGAAGGGATCTTGGTTCAGGGACAAGATGGGCTAGGGGTTTTTATATATCCCCCCCCCCCATACAGAAAGTCAGAGATCCGTGTGTTGTGATCATGTTCTAACAGACCTCGGGAGCTGGTCCCTTGCACAATGCCATTCCTAGGCTATCTGGGATGCATCACGGGACTGCTGCGATCGTTCCCAGCCCAGCACAGAGCTGGAGGCAACACTCCTACCTGGCCGGGCTGTGAAGAGGTGTTTAGAGTGTGGGAGAAAACAGGACGTAGGCTCCTGGGAATTACCATAAAGCCCAGAAGCATTTGCCTCTGGCTGCGGGGCTTCTGGGTAGGGCTGTGTCTCTCTCACCTGATGTCCTTTGACCATGGCATGAACAGGGAGAAGCCTCCCAACCTAACCGGAGATGTTGAATTGTTCTTTAGCTTTACAGAAGATGCTTCAGTTCTTCTCCCAGTTCTGCACATCTTTGCCTGCTCTGGCTTTCTATTGATTCTTTTCTCTCAGATGAATCCCGCTTCTTGTCTACCTAGAGAAAATATATATTCTTTTTATAATAAGATGAAAGATTAAAAAACCTCAATGAACCCACTTACCTCCACCCCCTGCTCATCCACGTTGACTGCTACGTTGCATGTTCTTGGTTACGAGTGGGAATTGAGAAATAGGGTTTTTGCAACCAACCATAAGCCGAAGAGCACCCTTCTCCATCCATTGTCTAGAAGACAGTTGAGCACGGTGGCCAAGACAAGGCACTTGGGAAACTTGTCCGCTTGCATATACAGCAGGCACCATCATGCACTATTCATGGGACTGTAGGGAGAACACTTTATTCTTTTCTTGCAGGGGGATGGGATGGCGTTGACAGAATTTATTTTCTGTATGCCACCCTCCTCCTCCTCTATCTCATGGAGACTAAGGCTGTTTGCTCTAAGCTCTCATGACTCTCACCACTTGCTTTTTGTAGGTCTTGACACAACTTCAATGGTCACTTTCTGGTAGACTCTCTCCCCTTCTGATTGTCAAATGTGTAAAACCAAAGCATATGGCCTGGTTTATCTTATTGAGCAGCTCCCACATTTCCCAGAACTTAGTCTAGTGCTTGGACAGCAGAACCTAGGGGAACAGGCTATTGTATAATCTTCCAGCTCCTACTTTATTCAGCAGAGTTCGAGTGCTGGTTTGGGTATTAGCATTGCTGCGTGTCTTGGGTAATGTGGTTGATATCGGTGCAAGTCCTGATCAGTTGGGAGCTTCACGTTTCTCTCACTGACTTCCTAACATCAATAAAGTGCAATCCTCTTAGAATTCTTATTATGTCACTTTTCTGCTAATATGAGTACAGTTGAAGGAAAATTTCTATCTCTTATACAGGCAAACACATTAGAGAAAAGCCATGCACAGAATCAGGTTTTGAAGGTAAAAGACCTCAACAGGACGAACTAGCTAGATGTTTCAAGTCCTGGTGGATAACCAGACCAACAGCATTTTCTGTCTTTAAATTTATTTTGTTTCATGTTAGTGAATGTAACCACCACACTAACCTAATTATATCATTTCCTAATGTCTGACTTGTATATTTGCAGAGTTATACAGGTATGCATCTCTATCGATACTTTCAAGGAAAATGAAGTCAGGAGACATCAATTGTTTAAAAGTCCAGTCTCTGTAAATGCAGCAGACCCTTTCCAAATGCGTAAGAACCCAAGAAGGGCAGATCTGAGTGCTCCGCGCATCTGATTTTATAGCTCAGTTGCTTTGCTCACTTTACCTCCATCTCGGGGTTGGATCATAGCTGATAAGGCCCTTGGGCAACTGGTTCTGGTTTCAGCTTAAATCTTTCAGTCCTACTTGATTTATTTAGCCAAGCATCACAGTCTCTGCTAAAGCCAGATTCCAAGAGGAGACTTATATTTCCCGTTTCTCCTTGCATCTGATTTCCAATCTTTCTCTTTTGAAGTTGTGTAGTTTGATATGGGGGAGCCAGACTGAAGTGGGCGCTGTCTGCGTCGCTGGTCAATACAGTGAGAGATGCTAAGTAAAGACTGACATGTCGCGTTTGATCACAGCATCCTAACAGTGTCTCTGATTGGTCCAACCTGACGCATGCTTTCAGGAGTCTTTTCAAAGATCCAGACATTGAAGAAACTGATGGACAAAGTTCCTTTCCTGTGATATTCAGCTCAGATGGTAGAATGCGTGCCTAGCATTTATGAAGACTGCGTTTGGTTAGTAATCTGTAATCCTAATATCCATGAAGCAGAGGCAGAAGGTTCAGAAGTTCAATCCAAATTCAAAGTTTTAGGGGTTCATGTAGGAGGCCTCCCTCTCTCCAGGGGATGATCAAGGATTTAAGAGATCCCAAGAGAGCCCCTATAGACTCGCTATCCTTCTTCTATCTCTATCTCTCTGTTCTCTGTTTCTCCCTTCTTCCTCCCACCCCCCATTAGTCTTCACCACAAGAAAGAAAAAGAAAATTTGTGTATCTCAATCAGATTGAAACTGAGTAAATTTGAAGAAACACACATCTTCCACAATAAAGTGTACCTTACTAAGTTATGATGCCTAGCAGGATTTTGTTTTGTTTTCCCTTGTGTATTGGTCTTGGTCACAGTGAAATGGAGTCTCAGAAAACAGTGAGTTTTGTATGGATTGGCTGAGGCTCAGCATCTCAATCGGAGCCAGGTTTCTGTCCACCTGCATCTCTTCCCCTCATCCTTCTCTCTCCTGTTCACGACTAGACCCTCTGTTCCATTGCTGTTCTCTGCCTAACACCTCTTTATGACATAATCGTCTAGACTGGCACTACATAAGAACAGAGCACAAAGAATGGTGGGATTGGTTTTGTTTAGTCTTTGACAAATCTACCATGATAAGGTCAGCAAAGACTTCCTTCCCTTGAAGGGATGGATGGGTCACAGAGATCTCGCGTTGCTATGATTTGAAATTGGTTTCAGAGAGGCTCCCCACTCACCCCTGTCTAGGAAGCCATCTGAGAGCCTAGGTGTCTGAGGTTGGCAAGGCTTTACATCTTGATAGACACGATGGGTCTTGCTGTCAAAGCACCTCGTCCCCATATCACACCGAGTCATGTTTCCAGTTTCTTTGTGTCTACTGGGTCAGGCTATGGGAAGTCAAGAAGGCCTAGTTGGTGGTGGTGAAACAGAATGTGCACTTGCCTTGTTGAAGCTAACATAAGGATGATAAGAGGTGCTGGTTAGCTTACTTGGAGGGTAAAGGATTTGCCATACAAGTCTGAGGACCTGAGTTCAGATCCCTAGAAGCCTGGATGGACAGAGTGATGCACATCTGTAACCACAGCATCCCTACAGTGAGAAGGGATGTGGAGATCAGAGACTTCTTGTTGCGGGAGGTCCTTTTGCTCCTCCAGCCAATAGCCGCTGAGATACCAGCCCATTGGGGCATGGTCTCTCTCCTTTTAAAAAAGCAGCCACTTCCCTTCTCGCTCTCTCTTACTTCCTGCTCCACTTCCGGCGACTAGACTCCCTTCCTGATTGTGCAGAGGGCTGTTGTCTGGGACGGGGATCTGTAAGTTTTTTCCCCTTTAAATAAATAACCATTCTATTAATCATAATTCTAAGCTGGTGTGGGATTGTTTTTGACTTACGCCTTCGCCTTCAACTTTTCAGATACTAGATGGGGAGATACAGCAGTCAAAATGCACCCTGGCTCTAGCAAAGGGAGGCGAGGACCGACATCTCAGGCTATTCCCTGACTTCTCTATGTGTTCTGTGGCAATGTGTGCTTGCACTTACACACTTATACACGCACACAGATACAGCACATACAGGAACACACACATAAATACAAGCACACACAAAGCACACAAACACAAGCACACACACATAAAGCACACATACAGAAACACACACAAACACAAACACATTTACACAAGTACAAACACAAGCACACAAACACTGCACACAGACACATTCATATACACACAGACACATTCACATACACACACACAAACACACAAGTAATAAGAACATCCTTGTGGCACAAGGATCTGGCTTATCAAGCTCTACATACAACTTTGGCGATTTTGTGTATTGATAGTTTTTAGAGGAACATATGGAGTGAAATGCTGGGTTACTCAGAAGCCATCATGACAGTTGTAATTCAAGATGGCCATCACCTGGTCAAACTGGACTGGCACAGAGCCCTCCAAGACCTTGTTGGAGAAACACAGGATATTAATAGGTATAGACAGTGCCAGTATTTTGCAGCATTTGAACCGGATTTCTTAAGTCCTGGAACACCAAAATCTGGCTGTCTATTGTGGAACAGAAACAAAAACGTACCATTAAAAACTTTTAAATATGAAATGCATGCACATAATCTGAAGACATTGAGCATCTGTGGTGGCTATGTCTAGGTGGCGGTCAGCACTGTCACCATGACAACACTTGTCAGCTCTCAGAGTGACAGGACTCTGGCACACCTTTGAAAGGTTATCTGGATCAGGTCAGGTGAGCTAGGAAGACCCATCTTAACCACACATGGCACCTTTTCAGGGTCCGGGGTCCTGGCGAAAATAGAGAGAAGAAAGGGATGAGCGCCAGCATTCAGTCCTCTCTACTTGGCTTCAGTGTGGCTGTCTTGCTCAAGTTCATGTCACCATACCTTCCATGCCACAATATCCCCATCTTCCCAGTAACTATGAGCCCCCCCCCCCAAAATCCTCTCTGTCTTACATGGCTTCTGTCAGGATATTTCATTACAGCAGCACAGCACAACCAACATGTTCAGTCTACTGAAAAATTTGCCCAAATCATCCCAGCTGGAGAGTGATGCTGTTCTCCTTAAAGAGCCATGAAAAGAATCTTTGGGTACACTCTGGAAATGTCCCTGAATGTTAAATTCTTGGTCTTTAATAGCATATCTTTCCTCTTTCTAACTGAAACATCTTCTGCTTTAACACATTAACTTTCCTTTTAAAACAGATGATCACATCTGACCTTCCAAGATGCTAATTCAACCCTACGCAGTCTTCCTTCCAGCCATCAGCCAGGCTGTGGCAGATTTTTTCCAGTTGATAATTTCTTATTCCAAATCTTCCAATCAAGTCTTCTCAACTTGTCATCACCTAAAATATTAGTCTCCAATCAGATGATACAGATACTGTACGTCTCCATGGAAGATAAAATAGCACCTCATCTAGCGGCTTTGACTTTACCTTGGATGACCTTAAGGAACTTTCCAAAAATACACCCATGCTAAAAAGCCCAAAAACTTAGATGCAGTAAGTCACCGAGATGATCAGAGTCAGCTTTAGTAAAATGAATTTTGCCCGGCTTTATGGCTATGTGTATACGAGATGTGTAGATGCATGTGTGTGGGCCCAGGTTGGATGTTTCACAGGGCATATGTGAAGGTCACACGCCAGCCCTTTCCTTTCTGCCTTGCTTGAAACAGGATCTCTGTGCCACTGTGTAAAACAGCCCAACTGACCTTGTGAACTTCGATAGATTCTCCTGGTAGTATTGTCCATTTTCCTATAGAAATACATGGGTCTGAGATGGTGTCTTAACTCCATCCAGCTTGCTTGCAGATTCTGGGAATCGAGACTCAAGTCATCAGACTTATGTGGCAAATGCTTTTTTCCACTGAGCCATCTCCCGAGCCTGTGTTAAATATTCTAATCTGAGCTCATGGAACTAACGTCTCACTGACATTTAGTCCCTTGATTTTTCACTCCCAATTGAACCTTTAATGGCAGAGGTGAAGAGCTGGGTTATATTAGTAATCCATCTGCCTACTCACCCCCGACCATTAGCTAGATGATCTATACATCTGTCGGCTCTAGAACAGCTTCGCATTGGAATGTAGATCAAGTGTGTGAAGGAGGATCACAGACAAAGCAATCCATGAATATGAATGAAGAGCGGCATGGCTACTAGACAAAATTTTAAAAAACCTGGCCATTGAATTTTGGATAAACAGTTAATAACTCTTTTAGTATGACGACATCTCAAATATGGCATATATGCTGTGTTGAACCACTGCTCACTCCTTCTCTCCTATCTCTATTTTATTTGTTTGTTTGCTGTTGTTTTGAGACAGGATTTTATACAGCTCGACCTGACCTGGAATGTAGGGAGTGGTGAGAGATGCTCTCGAACCCCTGACCTTCCTGCTTCCATCTCCTGAGGGCTGGGATAACAAGGGTGTGACACCCTTACTCCCTGCTCTTCCTTTTATTTTCAGCATTACTGGTAGGAAGGGCAGAGGGACTTTCTTCAGAAGATGGCTAAGTGGAGAGACCTTTTGAAGTTTCTCCTGGTCAGTTTGTAAACCAGAACTCTGAAGTGACAAGTGTTCTTCCTGTGGACTTACCTGTACTCATAAATGTTGAACCACTGACATTGCCTATCAAGAGGAGATATTTTCTTAAACTGAAACTTCTAAGCACTCCATAAGTAGCCTCTGAGAAACCATATGGCATCTGTGCAGTCTGTACAAAGAAAACCAGCAGGATTTTTATACGTATTTATCAGTCTCGAGGTTAACACCTACATACATATATAGTATATGTTATAACTGCATATATGTACGCGCATGTATACACACATGCATATGCATATACTGCATAGTATTCTTCCATAATTGAAACAATTGCTCATTCACTTCTGAAGCAGTGTGGGCTTGGCCGAAGCGTCTGCTGCCATCATGAAGGTCTTGTACCTGAGAGTGCGTGCTCTTTTGGGATCTAGCAGAATCCTCCCAGACTGGGTGGTTTCCTGTCTGGACTGAACCTTCAAAACAAGGAAACTGTTGGAGCTGAGAATAGCACTTGGCCTGATGGTTCTGACATTGACCAAACCTGGAAAAGTTCTGGATTGGGGGGGAGGAGAGGACACCCCGACACTAACATCAAGCTTAATGGAGTGACTAATGACATCACCAGCCTGGATGGTTAACATTTCTGTGGTCTCATTTTTTAATTTATCGTGTGAGTCTTCCAACCCCAATGCCTCAATATGTCGCCAGCCATTTCCAGTATCCTTCATCTTACGGCACTATGAGAAAAAATTTACCTAAATGGTTAGGTCTGGGAAGTGGGATGCCTGGAATACAGCTAAACAAAATGTGGGGAGAGAGTCGGCTATCACTGCTACTGTTTGTTGGCCAATGTTGGATGTCAGACACATGAGCAAACCACCATCCAATGTCTTAAGTGAAAGTGGAATGTGTATCACTTAATATACTTTCCAAAGAGGAAGATGTGGGGCCACATATTGTAAATCTGTCATATCTGCTCCTTTTACACACGGCTTAGATCAACATGTTCTCCCGAACATGCGT
Source organism: Alexandromys fortis (assembly GCF_014885135.2). Taxonomy (NCBI): domain Eukaryota; kingdom Metazoa; phylum Chordata; class Mammalia; order Rodentia; family Cricetidae; genus Alexandromys; species Alexandromys fortis. The sequence continues at coordinate 5,446,587 of NW_026067918.1, read as the reverse complement.
AAACACACTTAATCTGTCCTATAGTTCATCTTTCTTCTAAATATCTCTTCTTTCAATGCTCTTTCCCAAACTGCATGCCCCAAGAAATAACTTAGCCCAGCAAGGTTTTGCTATGTGATAGCAACACTCAATGCATGTGTAGTAGGTCCTAATTATTTGCCTCTTAAAAAATAATCTGTGGTCTGAATAAGAAATTCCATAATATATATTTATTTTTTTCTCCCTTGAATAATTTTTCCACTGCGTTGACTGACCTTTTCCTTTTGGTGGGGCTGCTGGTCAGTGTTGAAAGGAGAGGCGCAGGCTCCCAGCCCAGGTCTTGCTGCCACCGTCTTCAGTGTTTTCATTTCCTTTTTAGAAACATCAGGTCACATACTTTTTAGTGCATCTGTTGTAAACACGGTTTTGTTATGTTTTCTTTAACTTCTTGGTTGCCTTTTATTTTTCTCTTTTTGGCAGAAGCTAAAAAAACACAATGGGTGACCAACGAATTAAGAGGCAGGCCACGAGAACAATAGCTTATTCTAAAATGTTAAAGAGGGGACAGGATAGATGGCAGAGTCCTTAAGAGCCCTTGTCCTTCACAGGACCCAAGCATTGGTTCCCAGAAATTATGCAGGGTGGCTCACAACTGCCTATAAGTGCAGCTCCAGGGATCAGACATCTCTGGTTTCCTATAGCACCACACATGTCTATACCCACCCATACCACACACAGAAACATAAATAAAAATAAGCAAAATAACTTTAAAATGATGAAGCAAGTAAAAAGTTGTAACTGGGGAACTTTGCATGCAATGGTATGACTATTAAAATCTGAAAGATCTTTATCTTTGCACACGGTAACAGTAATTTATCAGTTATATATTTTAAACATTTATTTGTGCTGGGTGGTAGTGGCTCATGCCTTTGATTCCAGAACTCAGGAGGCAGAGGCAGGCAGATCTCTGTGAGTTTGAGGCCAACCTGGTCTACAGAATGAGTTCTAGGACAGCCAGGGCTACACAGAGAAACCCTTTTCTCTAAAACCCCCAAACATTTATTTGTAATTATACATCGGGCACGCACATCACAGTGTACATGCTGAGGTCAGAGACAACTTGTAATTGATTCGTTCCTTCTACCACATGGCATTCAGGAATCAAATTTCGCCTGTCTGCCTTGGTGGCAAGTCCCTTTACCCACTGAGCTATCTTGTAGGGTTATCAATAGCATTATTTCTTACTGCATGTATTTATTCATATGAAAAATGTCATCTAGATCAGAACAACCCCAAAGGTCAGATGAGTTTCAAAACTTGCCTGCATAATAAATACATACTAAGAAGTGCTAGGAAGGGTGTGGTTTATGAAGTCTCCACATCACAGAGGGGAAGCCAACGTAATCCAGCCTTTTGGCGAAAAAATTTGCCTGGTTTTTCTTTCTTTCTTTTCTTTTTGTAACATGAGCATAAATTTACTATGAACCCAATTTCATCTTTAGGTATTTACCCAGGAGAAATTAAAACATTTATGTATATGAAGTTTATATGGGAATATGGAAGTATGACTTCAAATGGTCAAGAAAAAATTTAAAAATCTAAATGACCACAATTGATGACTAGATCAACCAAACACGAAGGGTTCCACATAACGGGATTGATTTAGCACTGCGTTAATCAGACATTCTCAAAATTATGGTAATATGCCCACCAAACAAGGAGAGAGGGGTTGTTTTGATTCACAGATGGTTTCGTGACTTTCAGTTCCTAGTCTGGGCTGTGGCCAAAAAAAAAAAGTGTCTTGGTGGCAGACACATATGGTAGAGGCTGTATCCTCTTCATGGTGGATGGGAAGAAGAGAGAAACGCAGAAAGATCGAGGACAAGACACAGTCTCTGAGGATACTCTCTTAGTGATAAGCTTCTTCCTGCTTGGCTCTCATACAAATTTCCTAGAACCTTCCACAATAGCACCACCAGGTAGATTTGACGCCTTTAACAGCCACATTTTTAATGGGGAGGGTGTTTCACATGTGAGCTAAGACAGCACTAAACAGGAACCAAGCACTAATAGATGCTCTAACACAAAGAACTCAGAAAGGTGAAAATTCACACAAGTCACATGCAAATTGCTAGCATTTCTATAACTGGGTAGTCAGTCTATTGGTGTTGGCCGGACAGGGGGCTTCCATTCATAAATTTCTAACTCAATGAGATTCTTTAGGTCTCCATGTTTCTGAGAGCTTTAGAGGGACAGCTCTCAACAACTGATTTGCCTAAGATACCTAGACCTGGATGAGATTTACCAAGAAGACAGGAGAAAAAAAAATTACCTCCTGTGTCAGTCCCTAAACAAACAGCCTTCCTTCTGGTCTGACCCAGCTTCAGAGCTGATGGACAGGTGGCTCGGGTGATACCAACTGCTGTCTGTAGGCAGAGGCTGTACAACCTACGAAGAATGAAGACAGGCAGGTTTGTCTAGGGGCATTAGGCAGTGTCTGCATCAACAGCTCCTGGCCTTTTCTGTATATGTAGATACTTAGAAAATGTCTTCCTTTAGGATAAATTCATTAAAACAACAGCAGCATCAAACAACAGGCTTATTAGTATGAGAATACTTAAATAACATTGGAAATCTTTTGCGAGGGGGAGAATAATGAATTTCTTTCTCTGTATTATTGTTACTGTGAACTGAACCTATGGGTTCAACATCTTGATATATATTCTCTCACTCCTTATAAGATACTAGGGGATGAGGTAGTGTGATCCAAGGGGTATGGTTGCTTGGCTGGCATGCCTCCACTGTCACAATGCCACGTGAGTGTTGCCACCTTGATGAATACTCTAAGTGTCTCTGCTTCCAAAGTGGGAGTCAACTGAGAGGAGGAGAGAACCTTGACCCCAAGGTTCAGGGTTCCTCAGAAGAATGATATATCCTAGACTTGTTTCTTTTAATCCCTGTACAGAACTGGGTACAGTAACTTTTGTTCTTTGTCTAGTCCAAGTACTCTGAAATAGTCAATGTGTGTTTATCAATGAAGGAAATAAAACATGGCATAGAATAAGATTATACTTTAAAAAGTCAGTTATACTAGGTTGGGAATAATTTTTGTATTCTCAACTAAAGAACATGAAATTCATGCAGTTAGCATGAGGAACATCTACAGATTTGTTTTTAACTGCGTGATTTCTTAAATATCGGTGCTAGACACTGTCCTAAATAAAACTAGAGTATTTTAATAAACAAATCAGGAAGATTTCTCTTTGCTCATGCAAATAAAATCAGGCAATGAATTCTATGTGTCACCCATTTATTATTTCAGTTTAATGTGTCATATGTTAAGATGTAATTCTAGCAAGCGTAAACAAGCATATAATAGGTTGGAAGAAAGGCATTCTGTGTGCATGGACCATAGGCATGCTGGGTGTAGGGAGACAGGATGCCACTGGAATAGAAATGTCTTAGCAGGAGATGAAGCTGAGAAAGGAAAGATGGTGTCTGAGAAAATCTTGAAGGCGATGATGAAGTAGCCTTGAGGTTGCAAGACAGTAGACCATTCCAGGCAGCCAGAAATCAAGGGAAGACCGAAGCACACCTTTGGTGGCCTGAGATGGATTGCAGATGTGGAAGATTACATACAGTTCAGATGCCCAGTGATGTAGCCAATCGTGGTTTGTATTCTTGTCAGAAGGATGCCCCCCTCCAGTGCATTTATTTTCATGTCTCAATACATTTAAGCTGAGGATCCCAACAGTTTGGCTCTTGAAACAATTCTGGGAGGTTGGGAGGAGCTGGCAGAATTCTTCCCAGTTTATAGATGGAGAAACAGTCTCGGGATTTTATGTGACTTGCCTAAGGTTATAGTGCAGAGTCTGGGAGTCAATGCGGGCAGCCCAGAACAGCCTCCCTCTGTTGGACTGTGGGGCCTCTTTGGCAGGGGAATAATAAAGTTCTGAGACAGAGGGTGGGAGGACTCATTAAAAGGTATCCCTGTGACATCAAGACTCCAGGAAATGCCATCCCCACCCCATTCCAAGCTCTGTCCATGAGCTTCATGAAACTGCTGACACCGTACTCAGGAACCCCAAGCTTGCCGCTGGTGTCCCCAGGGGGAACACTCACCCCTCCCACCAAACGTTCTGGTGTCCTGATGTTGACGTGTGGTGGGAGGCACAAACGTGCTTCTCTCTCTCTCTCTCTCTCTCTCTCTCTCTCTCTCTCTCTCTCTCTCTCTCTCCCCCCCCTGGACTTGGTGTTTTCTTCAACATAGGCTGAGCACTGACTCAGACACCAAGGTGTTGAACTCAGCCCTTATCCGACGGATGTATCTGATCCTGTCTGAAGGAGCCAGGGAGATGACAGGTCACCTGGGTGAATGTGTGGCAACAGTTAAAATCTGTCTGGTAACAGCGTGTGGACTGGGGAGATAGCGCAGCCAGGAGAGAGCTTGCCTTGCAAGCATGAGGATTTGAATCTGTTCTTTAAAACTGCATGTCACTTAGTGAGCTAATGAGTTAGTTTATTAATTAGGAAATGACTGCACAGGAGGATTCTCCATGTACTCCTGGCTTTTCAGGTTGAATAGCTTTTCCCTGAGGAAGAAGGAAGGGTAGTGATGGGAGGTGTCCCCTCATTATGGAATGGTTATTCCACCCCTTCATCTATTAGTAACAACTTCCTACCAATTGTGAAAACCAGAATCTCCTCAAGCCTTGCCATATGTCTCCTGGGAGAGAAAACGAGCCCCCGATAGAATTCACAACGATTGAACAAATTACATTAATTCCAAAAACTGAAATATTTTTATAGTGTCTCAGGGACTGAAATTATTCATTATTACCAGACGTCTTCAGTAGCTGTGTGTTTGTTTAGGGAGCAAAACTCCATCAACAGATCTCCAATAATCAAAGATGATTTAAACTTCAAGTGGCAGCTGGATTTGGTGATTACCCAGGTGTCCCTCCATCCAACAAACCCCCACTCAATCCTGAGAAAGAATTCCTAGGGGCCAGGAAGTTCTTGTGAGAAAGGGTTGAAAATAATTATTAATTATTTTCATTAGAAAACGACCCTTACATTTTAATTAATTCTATACTCATCCTTCCTTTGGGGACAGGTTTAATGATAACAGAATTATCTTCTATTCCTATTATTTTCTATTAATGTTTACTGTGATAGTGCATCATGACACTTCAATTTAATACACAGTGGTTTCTCTAACAAATGACATCAAGATCCAAGATTTGATTGTCCAATAAAAAAAAAATCCAGCATCTCTGCATCCATCATTAATCATACAGTTTGGGCTATATTATACGAAAGAATGGATTTTTATGTCTTCTACTTTGCAGATTTCAGAGACATATAGATCATAGATTTACCATGCATTTACTCGGGCCCACGGCAGGGAGATTGCCTGTCATCTTGTCCTCCCTCCACATCCTCCAGCATTCAGCCCTTCCTCACAAGAACTTCCTGGCCCCTAGGAATTCTTTCTCAGGATTGAGTGGGGGTTTGTTGGATGGAGGGACACCTGGGTAATCACCAAACCCAGCTGCCACTTGAAGTTTAAATCATCTTTGATTATTGGAGATCTGTTGATGGAGTTTTGCTCCCTAAACAAACACACAGCTACTGAAGACGTCTGGTAACACAACTTTCACGTTTCCCGCAGCCGGTCAACAGTGAGGGTTAACTCAAGCTAAGGTCTGGATACCTAACCTGACCGGAGCCGACGGTGGAAGCGCGACTAATAAGCCGACACATTCCAATAGTTTCGTATAAGAAATTGTTGAGAGTGTGACTTTTTAAAAAGCCATTTAATTACATACCCTGATGTCTTCACCCAACTATTCTCTAAGATATATTTTCCCAATTTCGACGTATCCCCTTTCTCGATTCTCAATTAGCTATTGCATCGGGCCCTTGCGCCCAAGCCTCATAAGTAATAGTAACTTAATTTTCCAAACCATAAATCAAGGAACCCGGTACTCCGTAGCACATGTTCCATTTGTTTTTAATCAAGGGCAGCCCTGCGCCTGCAGTCGGAAGCTTTAATTCAGAGGGCTCCTAGGCCTTTTTGGACTGGGAAACCTTTCAGCTTCCGAGAATTCCCTTTGTGAATGTTTTAAGTATCCTTTTGGCAAGAGATTGAAAATATAAAATATCTCAAATGGGATCCTTTAACTCACTGACCTATATGCGCTCCGTCTACCTCAGCTCCGAGATGCGAAAAAGCACTCCGCTCCGTTCTTACACATGTGTGTTCTCGTTTCTTCATGCCGTGCTTGGAGAAAGATGTGGCTTCTGGGAAAAGGGGCATGAGCGAAGGAAGTTGAGAGACGTGCAATTTCTAGAAATAACTGAAGTGAAATGGCTCTCTCAAGCAGCAATGGCATTGGAGTAGTTTAGACTCCAAATTATCCTTTTCAAAATTTTTAGTGTTTGTGCGCATGCGTGTGTGTGTTTACAGGCCTGTGCATACCACAACATACATGTGGAGCTCAGAAAACAGCTTCTGGTGTCTGTTTTTGCCCTCCATTCTCTTTGAGACGACATCTCTTGCTGTATACTGCTGAGCACAGGAGACTTGATGGCCTGTGTAAGCATCTGGGGTTCGCCTGTCTTGACTTCCCATTTCAACACAGGAGCAGGTGGCTGCTACTACTCAGGCTGTACGGAGACTCTGGGGACCCTAACTCAGGCACACTTGCAAGGCAAACATTTTACTCACTGAGCATCCATCCACTTAGCCAAAACTCACTGTCATCCTGCGGATGAGTAAAGGGCTGTGTACAAACCTTTTATGTTTTCAGACACTGGGTTCCTAACACTGTCTCACAGCTAAAAAAAAATTTTTAACAGGAACCTTCTATTGACCCGTGTGTCACAGCCAAGGACACATGTCCAGACAGGGTTTGAATGCAGACGATAGCATCTGCTCAGGCCTGCTCACACGAGAACTCCATTATTCTCTGATGTTCCATATTGTCTTGAAACAGACAGCTAGTAAGTGTTTGGTTATTGTGACAACTTGTCTGCCTGACAGAAAGCAGCCACCCAACTAGAACTTCTTACCTAGTGTCCAGCATTCACACTTCCGCCTGGATGTGCTGTGGCGACGTGGCAGAGTACCAAGAAGTGAGAGAACAATCTGGAAAGCTGTGGAAGAAAAGCCAGAGCGCACGACCTGCTACACAAGGACAGTCATGTCAACGTTAAAGGAGATTTAACGTGTATGATATCAGAGAGAAACTGGTTTCAGCCTATATAATTCTGAACCTAGAGCCGTCTTTAAAGCCTAGAATCATGTAGAAAGCTTCCAGTGTCATTCGGGCTGGCTAAATGCTCTAACCGGTCTCAAAGAATCACAAGATGCTGTGCAGCTACGAGAAACATGAATCCAGAATTGAGATGAAAGTGGAGAGGAGCAACAACATTAAAATAATTTAATGCTACAGCTAATCGGCAGACATTGGGAAATAAATATTTAACTAAATTTTTGGATGGTATCAACTTCTCCCTCCAACTATGGGGAATGGAAAGAGGAGACAGAAACAAAAGAAAAGAAAAGAAAAGAAAACAAAAGAAAAGAAAAGAAAAGAAAAGAAAAGAAAAGAAAAGAAAAGCATCCAGCATGGTAGTGATGGCACAGTAGGTGCCAAGGATTACATGGCAACAAAGATTGTCCCTAAGAAAGAAAGAAATTCAAAATCAGAAGCAACATTTCCACTAGTAACTGAGTTAACAGCAACATCAAAAACTTGACAGTAAGGCTATGGAATCCAAAATTAAAATTGGAAGATCAAGAAGAAAAACAGAAGAAACAGAGGATCTACTCAAAAAGACTTTTATTTTGTTTCCAGTTTAAAAAACAAAAACAAAAACAAAAAACAAAACAAGTAGCATGTATTGGAGAAAACACTATGGGTTCTATGTGTCTTTGCTAAGTTTTACACATCTCTGTACATGTATACAAAAGCCAGTCATTAGGCAGGGGTAAACCACAATGTTACAGTAACCAAGTCAGGGTCTCCGAGTGACTTCTTAGTTTTTTCTTTTTTTTTAATTTTTTTCTTTTGACACATGTCATTGTTTTCTAGCAAAACACTTGGTAGATGTAGATGTTCTTTAAATACACCATGGGAAGGTAGAGAATACTGGATTCCTGATTGCAGATCTCCAGGCAGCATATGGGAACATATGCCCAAGATGAGGATAGTTTATGATGGAATACACATAATGCTGAAGACTGGAAGATTAAAAAGCAGGAGAAATAGTGGGGAGGCGAATTGGCTCTGCAGTCCAAGCCTGAGTTTAATTTTAAGTCCCATTTGATGGGAGGAGACTCCTGAGAGGTACCCTCTAATCTCCACCCCTGGGCAGTGGTGCACAGTCTCCCAGTCTCTGCTCCCCAGTACACACACACACACACACACACACACACACACACACACGCATGCACACACGCGCGCATACACACACACACACTCTAAAATAAATAAATATTAGAAATAATTGAAAGAAAAAAACAGAAGGTACGGAGAATTAGACATATTTGAAGAGTTTTGATTGGCCTCGGAGGAAAAAAAATGTGGGTTAGGCTTTTGAAGTTGAATACCTTGCTAATAAAGGGTATAGAAGAACGTTCTGGAAGGAGTAATAAGATGTGTGGTATAATAGATTTTTAAAGGATTTAAAATTTTAATTATACGTATATATGTACCTGAGTGTGCGTTTGGACACGTGAGTGCAGGTACCTGTGGAACCCAGAAGAGGGCACCTCATCTCCTAATGCTGGAGTTACAGGCAGCTGTGAGCCACCTGACATGGGCGATGGAGGCTGAACCAGGTTCCTCTCAACCGCTGAGCCGTCTCTCCAGCCCCTGCAGTGGAAAGGAAATATACATGTAACAGTGTGTGTACGAAGAACATGTGTTTAATATTTAGCATTTTGTGTTATGAAGAACAGGAGCCCGTCAGAAACAAGAAATAAAGTAAATGTTTGTTTATAGAAAGAGTGCTTCCTAAAGACAGAGGTAGCTGTTGAAGTGGAGCACTGGCAAATAGTTCAGAAGACTCCAGGTGAAACCAGAGGAAAGGTAAAAAACTGAAGATGAGAAAATGGATGTGCATATTTTGGAAGGATGAATTAGAAGAAAAAAAAGTGGGTAGTTTTTTTCAAGGAATTTCTCAAAGTGGTTTCTGTTTCATTCGTTTCATCCCAGTTTTCCCGAAGATGGCAGCCCCTGGAAAATGAATGACACTTTGCTGTGCTAACATCAACAGTCCTGAAGCCTAGAATACAGAGCCACTCCCAAGGGCGGATGCAATGCGCAATAGAAGAATAGATCTGTTCTCGTTCGCTTGTCTGTTTCTGCCATAAACATCATGACCAAAAGCAACCTGGGGAAGAAAGGGTTTATTTAAGGTTAAGTGTTCCATTCTGTCATAGAAGGAAGTCAGGGCAGGAACTCAAGTAGAAATCGATGCAGAAGCCATGGAGGAATGCTGTCTGCTAGCTTGCTCACTGGGTTGCTCTCAGCTATGTTTTTGTATATAGCTCAGGATAACTTGTCCAGGGAAGATGCCTCCCACAATGGCCTGACCCTCACTCTCTCCTCCACCACCAGTTATCACCGCAGGCAATCTCTCATAGACATGGTCATAGGCCAATCTGATTGATGCAATTCTTTAGTTGACCTTCCCTTTCTCCAAGCGACTCTAGCTTAAGTCAATTGGACAGAGCATCTTTGTCATGCACACCAGTGTATGCCAGCCTATCACAAGGTGGGATGGTGGCAGTCCTTTCAAAGAGCAGAAGACAGGGCAGGAAAAGGCTTTCCCAGAGTCCCAGTGGGCCCCGTCTCGGGCTCTAAAGATATCTGATGGATATAATCCTCCACATAGATGCCTGCCACTGTAGGAAGTGGACTCCTTTCATTGGTTACGTTTGGCATCCAAAGCTTCACCACAAGTTGGCTGAGACTCGGTCCCATACAGTGAAGGAGTGTCTGTGGGCATCTTCCTCCAAAGCCACTGTCTCATGGCGGGGTGGTGGTGACTCATGGAGGGGGATATTTGGGAGAGCTGGAGTCTTCAGAGGGAAACTTTGAAAAGGAACTGAGGTTAGCTGTGTGTTCACACCCCAGCAGGGCTACTTTGTGAAACCTCAGGGGGCGGATTAGAAGCCTGGAAGCCTTTCAGGAGAGGACCTCCCAGAGACAGAGCATCTTCTCATTCCACACCTGGCCACAGCATTCCTCATCTTCAGTATGGTTTGCATCTTCTTTGCCAGGTTCCAGGTTCTAGTCTCTGCTACTAGTAATGCTATTCTGTGTTTTATATTTTTAAAGATTTAGTATGTGTGTGTGTGTGCGCGTGTGCGCGTGTGTGCGTGCACGCAGACATGGGAATGCAGATTCCAGGAGAGGCCAGAGGCGATGGATCCCCTGGGGTTGGAGTTACAGGCAATTGTGAGCCCGCTTAATGTAGACACTGGAAACTGAAGTCAAGTGCTCTGCAAGAAGAAAAATTGCCGAACCATTTCTACAGCCCCCCCTCTGTTTTTGTTTGCTTGTTTGGTTTGGGGATGGAGGCTTTCTTTGGAACTTGGAGCTCACACAGTAGCCTAGGCTGTTTGCCTAGTGAGCCCCAGAGAGCCTCCTATCTCTGCCTTACTAACAGTAGGATTATAAGGGTGTATCACCCCCAAACCAAAGAAACTCCAAGGCAAACAAGCTTGCCTGACTCTCAACAGTCCTGCTTTCCAAGGATGCTCATATAGGCTCATGTTAGAGGGATGTCAGGTCTCTAGCCCTTCACGTTATCTCTCTTCATTTTGAGAGATTGGTAGGGAAGCTTGGCATAACCAAGAAGCTGACTGTGGCTCTATGTAAAATGATCTTTGCTTCTTGGAGTCACTTCACTGAGCTTTTAGACAGTGAAATGGGGGCTGGAGAGTGGCTCAGCTCTTACAAGTGCTTGCTTCTCTTCCAGACCCAAGTGTGTTCACGATACCTATATTAGGCAGCTCACAACCACCTGCCACCTCAACTCCTGGGGCTTTGACACCCTCTTCCAGCCTCTGATAGTACCCATGCACACCCAGGACAAAGACACCACCACTGAGTAACTTCCCTAGTGATCAGATAATAGATGTTTGATGCCTGGATGTTGGATTCCACTGGATCCCGTGGTGTCTTGTGATGAAGCCACCTGGTTTGCTTAGCTTCAGACTTCTTTCTTAGGCTTTGATGTGTAGATCTGTCCCAGTGGTGGTGTGAAGGGAGGTTAGGCAAGTATATGGGTATATGCTTTGGGGCTTGGACAGGGTAAGTGAACATTCCCATCCGAGATGAGACAGAGGAGCATTCTCTGTGAGCAGGAACTTGGAAGCAGTGCTTCAGAGAGACTCAGACTCCTTTGGAAATAACACACGTCTTCGGGACATGTCCTTGTCACAAGAGAGAGTAGACAGGCAATTTATGGGGATCCTCATCGCAAAGTGGTCCTCAAAAGCTGGGGGATTTGGGAGTCTAAGTGCGGATGGTGAAAGTCTCTCTCTGTCTCCCTTTCCCTCTTTCCTGCCAGGCCCTCTCCTTCTCTTCCTCCCTTCCATATTTATGGGAAAGGCTTGCTATCTGTCAGATGAAATGGATTGATAGTCAACAAGACGATTGCAGATTTCAGAGGCGACTCAAACACTGAGGACCAAGACCAGTAGTGAAAGAGACTGCAGACTGGGGGATGATGCGTTCAGCGGCGTGGACCATAGCTTGCTCCGCCCCTGGTGTGGTAGTGACGGTTTCTCTTCTTTGACTCTCCCAGCATCCCAGTTCTGACCCCTGCTTGAGAGCACATGCATTTTCATGGCTGCCTCAGAACTCCCACCCATGTTGGTGACTTACAGGTAAGGAGCAGTAAGTCCTCTTGACGCCATCAGCAGAAGGGAGAGCCGGGTGAAGATAAACTACTCTCAAGTTCCCTCATCCCATCTTTAGGTCCCTAACCTCTTCTGGATACCAGATCTAACAAACGGGTGAGGTTTTGCATTTGTGCCGTGGAATTGCTGGAGGAGCAATCTCCGATGCTCCTCTTGATTCTTTTTTCCCCGCTGACAGCCTGGCTCTCTTATGCCTTCCTGCAAGGTCCTCAGATTCTCACAGCCTGCAAAGTGGCACAAGCTAGGACAAAGCCACAGAATCCTACTGTTCGTCACATCCCCCTTGGGTGATGAAGGTGAGGTGTTGGTTGTTCCCCAATGCCTTAAACAGACCCCCAAACATATGGAAAATATGGAGAATAGGGTATAAGTTATAAAAATAAAATAAATAAAATAAAGCGAGAACGCCAATTTCTGGTAATGGTTTGTTTTCATAGTAACTGAGAACGCCCATAAACCTGCGAGTAATCACACATTTATGGTGAGGGTAAGCTAGGAGAATTAGGGGGCTCACTGGGACTTGTGCTATTAGTACAGCTGCTTCCCATTGCCGAGATCTGAGTTCAAATCTCCACCCGTGGCACAAATGAAAATGTCATTTTAGAAGTTAATTAGCCCCATGCAATAAATACTAGCGACTTGATTGATGTACCTAAAAAATAACTACTTATACAGCCCATTATGCAAGTCAGACCAGTCAAAAAGCCAGACATTATTTAAATAATTTGCTTCTCTTAATAGTCTAACCACCTGCAAGTAAATANGTCACACACACACACACACACACACACACACACACACACACACCCTGCCGCAATTTCTTTCCAGTCAAGTTCTTCTGGGTAATTTCTAGCCAACCTACGTCGTCTCCCCCAGGTTTCCTTCCTGAAAGTTCCATGAATAATTTTCTTGTCTGTTGCAGAGTACCATTTAGGGTACCAGCCCCATCTCCTTGGTGCTTGGAGATGGGGGAGTGGGGGGGGAGGAAGGATGGCTGTTTTAAATCAATCAGTTGACACTAATCTAATGTCTAATTAGCTCTGGGTGGGCGTGGGCTTTGATTATAGGAAGTGCCTCAGGCGGTGGCTGGTGTTTGAAGGGCTGCTGTGTGTGTATCAATCATCCTCTGACGAGATCTGGAAAGAAAAGGAGAAAAAAAGGAGAAAGAAAGAAAGAAAGAAAGAAAGAAAGAAAGAAAGAAAGAAAGAAAGGGCAGCAAAAGGGGGTTATATGCTTTTTTTCCCTCCGTTATCTGTTGATTCTCTGTATCCAGTGGTCCAAAGAAGGGTTTTTCAATCATCTGTTTGTTTATAACATCTGAGTGTCTGACTAGGGCCAGCGGACACTCTAAAGCCAGCTGAAACTGTCAATTGTATCTAATAATTACATCCCCTGCCACAAGGAGCATGATCACATCTAACAAAGATTGTGTCTTGTTATTTTGCTTATCTATTTTAGATATTTTATTATTATATTATTTTAATGACAAAAGTTCCAACTGTTTGGTGTTCAACTGAACTCTGAAATCCAAGCTCAGTTTATGCTAAATGATAGGATGGAAGATCCTAGATACTAAGACATTGCTCCCTTCGAAAATGGCTTGTCTGTAATGATTTTGATGGTCTAACTCTTACCTTTCCCTACATAGTTTCACCCTTGTGAGGGACAGGTGGCCTTAGCGTTTGCCTAGAAAGACCTACAGTGGATTCAAATGCTGCCCCTCCGGCTGTTTCTAACAGAAAGGTGGAAGGTACTGGGTTAGCCTCTCCCGTTTCCTTGTCTAAAACCTGTTTTTCCATGGCTGCTACTCAACATTATGATTCCATGAGAATTAGTAAAGCAGACTGGGTGTTCTCCAACTTTTCCCACAGAGACCAATGAAACAGAGGGCATCATTTTATCCTTATACTTACCATTTGCAAGCTTGGATGGTGTGTGTGTGTGTGTGTGTGTGTGTTTTAAAGTGCTGTCTCTCAGATCTATTTGGTTCGTTCTCTTTTTCATTAGATTGTTAGTTTTCTAGTGACCCCAAGGTGCTGAACATGTTAGACCCAGTGAAGCAGAACGCTAGGAAAACGTAGGGCTCCAGAAACTGTGCAGGAGCTTGGGAGTGGCTCAGCCAGTAAGTGGGTGAAAGGACCTGAGTTTGCTTTCCTAACAGCCACATGAAAAGCCCAGGTCTGGGGGCAAATGCCTATCACTTCAGTATTGGGGAGGTGGAGATGAGAAGGCGCCTTGTAGTGACTGGCCAACCTATCTAGCCAAATTGGTGAGCTACAAGGTCAGAGTGAGACCTTATCTCATATATATATATATATATATATATATATATATATATATATAAATACATATACAGCCCATTATGCAAGTCAGACCAGTCAAAAAGCCAGACATTATTTAAATAATTTGCTTCTCTTAATAGTCTAACCACCTGCAAGTAAATAGAATTTATTAAAAGAAGGTGGGGCTTCTGGGAGATGAATTTTGGAACTAGAGGGAAAAAATAACCTTTAAAAAAGCCATCAAATTGAATCCTTATTTTTATAGAAGAAGGAATAAAAACTTGGGAGGTTAAGTGAATTGGTTAAGTAATACAATTAACTGGCGGAGAAGCAGGGCTGGGTTCCAGGTGTCCGGCAGCTACCCATGTTCTCGGGGCCATATCTTCAAGCTCTTAGCATGATTCTCCCTGATGCCCGTGCTTTCTACAGCTCACCTATGTGACCTCCATCTTGTTATGCTCTCTGTCCAGAGGGCTCTGCCTTCTCTTATTACTAAAATCTCAAATTTAGTACTTCAGAATTTACTTTTTTTTTTTTTTAATGAAGACTTGCCATCAGGTATAAGAACATGAACACACAGGACAACCTAAAATTGAACCAGAACTCAGTAGGGGACCTAGGGAGCTGGTTTGTGGCTTCAAATAAAACTAGGGAAACGTAGTGGGGCGTGGTGGTGCACGCCTTTAATCCCAGCCCTCCGGAGGCAGAGGCAGGTGGATCTCTGTGTTTGAGGCCAGCCTGGTTTACAGAGGGAATTTCAGAACAGCCAGGGCTATACAGAGAAACTCTTGTGTCAAGCAAAACATTAGTGAAGTGTGGAGACTTCCCTTTTAGCAGTAAGCTTTCCTGGTTAAAACAATACTCTGTAATGTGTACTGTCTAGATCTGTGAGAGGAAAGTCAGCCGTAGTGAAGTCCGCGGTCAACAGCTTAAGCTGATCCTAACTTTGAAAGAATATCCTTGTATGCAAGGTTTCACTTGGTGTCAGTGTGACTCCGCCAAGGCTTCTGAAAGTCAAAGTCGCAGAGAAAGGCAAGTGAGCTACCCAGGACTCTCCTGTCATCTTAAAATATCCATGGCTTCTCCTTAGACCAAATGTTAATAGATATATGTGTGCGACTGGCTCTATTAGCCAGGGATCCCTGCAAGGGTAGAACAAGACTAAGCCAGGGCTTGGAGGAGCCTCTGTGTAACGGCAGACAGCTATTCACAATTAGAGGTTAGTTAGCACTATACGGCAGCTGCACGCTGGCAGGCTGGAGAACTCAGTAGCTTCTCAGTCTATGCTGGAGGCTCAGAGCAAGGGGTGCCAATGGCACAACCTCATTCTGAGCCTGAGAGCCTGGAAGCACCACAGAGGGCCATGATCCAAGTCCACAGTCAAAGACTGAAGAAGCTGGAATCTGATGTCTGATGGCAATTGCAGATATAATGGCCCACGACAGCCAAAGAAGACTCCAATGTGAGCACTCAGGGAAGCTTCTCCCTTCAGTTTTCTGCCTGGATCCCCAGTCTATTGCACAATGCCTCCCACATGTAGAAATGTATTTCCCCCGCTTGATTTGATCACCTATGCACCAGGATCATAATCTCTGGACACACCCAGAAGAATGCTGTACTAATTTTCTAGGTGTTTCTCCATCCAATCAAATCTGCATTCAAATTTTTCTGGTGAGATAGCAAAGACTAAGGAGGAAGTTGTTCCGGAAGTAGGTGGAAAGGTGATTTTTGTGGCGTTGACCGTGTGTGTGTGTGTGTGTGTGTGTGTGTGTGTGTGTGTGTGAAATGTACTGATGTAAATGAATGAGTGTCAGCACAGGTGACCAGCCAAACCTGTGGGGGTCAGAGGCCAAAGATCTTGGGAGTCAGATCGGATCAGACTCAGCTTGTCAGTCATGGTGGAAGGCTCCTTTGCTCGCTGAACTGTCCTGTCAGCTCTCTGCTTGGTATTTTTGAGCATGACATTTCATTCAATTTCTATACAAAGTGTCAGCTGGGAAGTAGAAAGAAGCGCTTTTCCAGGTTTGGGGGCTCCGAGAGCTAGATTTGACACACACGAGTTTTTCCATACTCCCTTGAAAAAAGAACTGTCAGTCACTGAAGTTGTCGTCTTGAAGGAAACTAAGATGTGCCTTTAATCCCAGCACTCGGGAGGCAGAGGCAGGCGGATCTCTGTGAGTTCCTGACCAGCCTGGTCTAAAGAGCTAGTTCCAGGACAGGCACCAAAGCCACAGAGAAACCCTGTCTCGAAAAACCAAGAAAAAAAAAAAAGATGTGGATTTAAACAGAAACTGCAAGTAAACTTGGAGTACTAGACACTGTTTTCAAATTATAACTGTTCCCTAATGCCAAGCTAATATTCTAGATCACTCCATAGCCGAAGTCCTGATCAAGGTGCAGTTCCTGAATTTCCACGCAGCGTAGAGCCATAACGGTGAGCACCATGAGGGCCAGTTTGCCCAGCCTCGGAGCTGTCTCAGGCTACCCGTCCCTCGGCTGGTTCCCAGAGCCGCCTCATAGCTGTCTCAGGCTACCCGTCCCTCGGCTGGTTCCCAGAGCCGCTGTTTTATTCTGGCCAGCACCGCTTTCCTGTGGATTACTATAATCACCCGGATTCTGCCCTAACTGCCTGAATCCTGTGCTCTCTTGCTGCTCCCCTCCCCATTCATTTTCAACATTGCTTGGATAATCTTTCCTAAACGCATGCCTGAGCACGGCATTCTCTGCTTAAAATCCTTCAATCACACCCCACTGCATTCATAATTCAGTCCAAATGCCCTGACAGCAGCCACTCGACATCCTTTCTGGAATTAGGTGTGTTGTATACACAGTCACGGATGCAAGCTTACAGGAACTGCCGACCCCTGGCTCTCTACCTTACTCTTTACCCCCTCACCTCTCACCCCTCTCATTTGAGACAACCTCGTTGGGGGTCATCCTTGCGGCCTGCTTTCCTCTGGTTCTGTCTTAACTTCCATCTTTAGCCCCAAACCTTAACTCAGCACAGTCTTCTCTGGAAGGGAATTTGAGCCTCCTTTAGATCCACTCCTCTTTCTGAGCTGTTATCAAGCACTACTCCGGTTTGATGATCTTCATTATTCTTGCTTGGCTCCTCAATCCAAATGTAGACTATTTGTTGTCTGCTTGACATCATATTTCAGATCTACAGGTGCCTTATTTGTTTTCAAATGTTGTTTCATTTTTCCAGAAACCATGCAGCTCTCCTAGAAAGAAATTCATGTTTTATTTTTCACATTTTCCTGATTGTTGGTCAAACTCAGTCTTCAGTCTAGGCACACTGACGCTGAACCTTGACCTGGTAATCACCAAATGTCTGCTGAAAACCATAGCCTACAGGAACATATCCCACCATTCCACAAGGGACATTGGTATCTGATATCTTTGGTAAAAGCAGTTTGGGGGAATGGATAATTGAGGACTTTTATTTTTCAGGAAGGGTTGGCTGTGGACTTTCCTCCAGATTAGGCAAAATTACAAAGCAAGATTTGGGTAATTTATATATTTATATAAATTTTTATTTTTCCTCACCACCATCCTCTCTGCCCATCTTCACGCTTTCTCTCTGACTTCCTCCATTTGTTCAGTGTACAGGACTGAGATGTTCACCTTTGCTGTGGGATAGTAGTTGAAGATGTGCTACATTTGCTTATGCTGTGGAACATTTGATTAATGAGGCAAAGATGTGTTGCAATCTGTAAACAGAGATTGTTCTTTCATTTCCCAGCCGCCCAGACCTGAATAAATTAATAACTTATATTTAAATAATATATTATATTAATAACTTATAATTAATAAATTAATAAACTATATTAATTACAAATCTGTTTGGCCAATGGCTCTAGCATATTCCTAGTTGGCTCTTATGTCTTAAATTAACCCATTTCTATTATTCTGTGTATTGTCACGAGGCTGTGGCTTATTGGGTAAGGTTCTGGGCATCCGATTCCTTCTGCAGCTGCATGGTGTCTCTCTGATTCTGCCTAATCTCTCTCTATATAGAGATCTCTGTTCAGATTTCCCATCTGGCTTTACTCTGCTAAGCCATTGGTTGAAACAGCTTCTTTATTAACCAATAGTAATAAAACATATTCACAGCATACAGAGGGGAATCCCACATCAGCATTCTTTTATGTTGCATTAATTTAACTCTGTGAAGCCGTGTTACTTTGCCTGTCTAACACACCTTATTGGTTTAATAAAGAGCTGAAAGGCCAATAGTTAGGCAGGAGAAAGGATAGGTAGGCTCCCAGGCAGAGAGAATAAAGAGGAGAGATCTGGAAAGAAAAGTTTGAGGAGCAGGAAAAGGAGAAGGGGAGGAGGACATTAGGGGCCACCACTCAGTTGCACAGAAAGAGAAAGGAGTTAAGAAAGTTATATGGAAATAAAGAAAGGTAAAAAAGCCTAGAGACAAAAGGTAGATGGGGTAATTTAAGTTAAGAAAAGCTGGTTAAAAACAAACGAAGCTAAGGCCGGACATTCATAAGAAAGAATAAGCTGTTGTGTATTTATATCGGAACTGGGTGATGGGCCCCAAAGAGCCAAAAGAGTCAAAACAGCCAACAGCATACCCTCTCTCATAAAAATAATTCAGTCTTTTGTTTCATTGGAAACACTTAGAATAAAGACATCTTTATTGATGTCCAATCACTCACTAGTTACCTCTCTCTCTCTCTCTCTCTCTCTCTCTCTCTCTCTCTCTCTCTCTCTCTCTCTCTCTGTGTGTTTCTGCTGTAACTTACAAATACTGAGCTTCAGACATGAAAAAAATGGCCTCTTCAGGAATCGGTTGGTATCAGAGACAAGGAAATTGGTAGATATTTCTCAGCATCTTTTGAGAAAATGTTGTCTGGGTTCCCCATCGGCTCCCGTGGGCTCTGACAGAATTCCACAGCATCGATCCGTTACTGAGGAGAAACTGTTACAACTAAAGCATCTCACAGAAGAAGTACAGACCTGGCAAAAACTAAATACCACACTGGAAGTATGAACTCTGTAGAGGGGAACATGGCAGAGAACCGCTGGGGAGAAACACTGAGGGATCTGGGTACTTGCCTTGGTGTCTGTCAGAGCATCCTCTCCCCATCCCCAGAATCCAGCATCTCCAGCCATTATTGATTATGACCTATGAAAGGAGAGGGAGACCCTATCAGAGCTCCAAAAGCCTTCTGAGGAGCCCTTGCGTTTCATCAATCAGTCAGTTCCCATAGTGCTGTGTCCCTGCAATGTGTATGGGTTAGACATTTAGTACTGAAATTCAGAGTGACATTTTTGAGGCAGGGCCTTTGGGAAGTAGTTAGGGTTAAATGAGGTCAGGAATGTGGGGCCTTCATGATGATCCTGGTGGTTTTGGAGGAAGAGGAAGAGAGACCTGAGATGGCACATTCTCTCTGTCTTGCTTGGCATGTGTTGCCTCTTCCGTGCCAGGATGAGCCAAGAAGGCCCTCACCAGTGAGGCCGGGACTGTGCTCTTGACTTTTCCAGCCCCCAAATCTATCTGTGAAATAAAGAAATCTAGTTTCTTCGTACACTATGAAAGCTGTTTGGAACTCACCTTCAAGGTCAGCTGTTTGGATTTTGCCTTTCTCCCGGGTTTTGCAGCCTGCCCATCTATTCTCAAGAACTCTGCACTGTAGCAAGTCACAGTGTGATTTTCCACACTGATGTGAGCTCTGGCAGGGCCTCTCCTCTCTCTCTCTTGTGGCTGCCAAGACCCCGAGGGCTCAGCTCCAGCCTATTGTCTCTCATTCCTGGAATGACAGAGGGAAGGGCATCCTAGATGATTCTGGTTGGGTTGGAACAGTAACCTTCATTCCTGGGCCTTTGTTTCAGCTTGAAATGGGGCACAAATTAATTGGATTGATGCAAATAATTAAGATAGTCACTTGGGCTGTGCACCTTTCCTCTGAAAGCTGTCTTTAAGCTGCCAACTCGAAGCTTGGTATATTCAAATGTCAATGATTCATGGATTTTGAAAACAAAACCACTGTGAATGGAATTCACAGCTAAAGAAAATACTTAGGCTGCTTGGCACTGATGCTACACGTTCACATACACATCTCCACAATGGTGGCTCACTTAGCAGAACACGTTACCTACGATGTTCAAGGCCAAACTTACTGTTTGTGGTGGCAATGTTATTGTGGTCTCCACTCTCAGATGGCTTGAAAACAGAAAGAAAAATTCATAGATACCATCCAAAAAAATAGACATGCCTTTCTGTTCCTGTTTACAAGAGTAAATGCGATCCTTTTTATTCCATCGTGTTCATAGGTGGAACCGAGACACTTCAAGTTTTGGTAAAGCTAAAATCACACAAATAAACAACAATGCAGTCGTTGTTAACAAATTCCAGATTGCTCTCATGTGCATAAGAAGGGAGGATGACAGAAAACTCCATAGTTTTCAGGGAGGAGAAACCATTTGAGAGTCTGCTGACAATTTCTACTAGGTAAGAGTCATCTCTTTCTCTTTCACAGGTTGCTACTTGGGCAAGAAAGATGATCTCAAATCTGATAATCATTTCAAATTTATAAAATGATGCAGAGGACGAAGGAGACAGGGTCACCTCAAGTTTCTACCTCGGTGCTTTGCAGGTGGAACTCTTGCTAAGGTTTGAAGGCGCCTCGTATGAAATCCAGGTGTCTTCAGTGTGATATTATTAAGAGGTGTGACTTGTAAGAGGATATTACGCCGTGGGAGAGAGTGCTGTGCTTTGGATGAAATTGTCTTCCATAGCCTCAGGCTCTAGAACTCTTGGTTTCCCGGTTGGTGGCACAGAAGCAATTTCATCCCTGGAAGTGGGCCCGACCGTTCTAATTGCGTCTCTCTGCTTCATGCTTGCTTTTGAGAACCAGAACACTCAGCTCCCTGCCATGCCTGCCTAGTCCTAGGACTCCACCTGAGGACACAGACTCTTCTCCATCGGGAACTCGTCCTTCTCTAAGTCGCCTTGGTGATTGTATTTTACCATAACAATATGAAAGGAATCCATACCGAGTGTTTGTGTGGCTGTCGGCTCCGTACATGGAAAGAGAAGGGAAATTTTATTTTGGTTCGTGGTTTCAGGGGATTTTCATATCAACCAGAAATCTGAGAGGAAAAACAAGAAATGAACATGGATAACATGGATAATACAGCCTTAAGTGCCTGTCTCCACTAGCATCTTTCCTCCATGTATGCCCAATCTCCTAACATTTCTAGAAACTCAGAAAATAACTTGCAACCTAGAGTTGGAAAGCAACTATCTGAGCCTATTTGGGATCTCTCAGATTTGAACCATGCCAGGGTTTCTTCATCCTGGATAGGATTTAAGTGCTTTACACAATAAAAACAAAAAGGTCTTGCTTTCTGTCTTTCCTTGACATGCCCTTCCTTCCTTCTAGAAGCAGAACTGTTAGATGACTGAGCTTGTTAGTATTTTGGTTATGGACTTCTTGAACTCTCAGTCGATGAATCCTCTCTCTCTCTCTTGAAATAAATCTCCCATTCTGAAGGTTCCTGTTACAGCGACAGAAAGTCAATGAAGGTGGTAACTGGACAAAGAACTAGGGAGGCTGTTGGAACAAATACCTAAAAAAAATGTAGACATGGCTTTCAGAATCGGGTGGTGAGCAAAGGATGAGCAGTCTGAACTGACTCCCAGAAAAGGCTTGTGCTGCTGTCCACAAATGCCAAGAGGAGCTCTTCATAGGGCTCAAAAGCAAATGGCGGGAGGACCAGCGGCCTGGAGATAAAGGAGATGGTAAAAAGATTGGAGGAAATGTGGAGCAGGAAGACTGTTCTTGCGTGTTCTCAAATAGACAAGGGCAACGGGGCAATGGCCATGAGAAGCGAGAGTTCTGTGATGAGAGTTCTGGAGAGCTTGGATGAACTGTATCCTATCGTGATGCTTTAGAGGAAGTAGGATCTAAACCGCAGGGAACCGGCAGGTCAGAGAGGAGAC
Source organism: Alexandromys fortis (assembly GCF_014885135.2). Lineage (NCBI taxonomy): Eukaryota > Metazoa > Chordata > Mammalia > Rodentia > Cricetidae > Alexandromys > Alexandromys fortis. Next base: position 5,424,419 of record NW_026067918.1, on the reverse strand, counting down.
AGTTTAAATAGCAAGATGTTCAGGCTGCTACATGGCTTATTATAACCACTTCCAGTAAAATTAAAGATGAGATTTATTGAAAAGAGAACAGAATATAAAGTGGGTTATTCTCTGTAGGCCTATAGAGAAGGAAGCCAGGTGTTAATCAAGACAATGGGAGAATAATGTCACAGTCATTTGGGAGACACATAGAGCTGCTATGCCTATCATAAGTCTAAAGTGTGCCAATGCCTTGGGGATGGAGGAGGGCTATGGGAAATTTCTGCCCAGGGGGGTTTCAAATCTGTCTCCCAAATTCTGATACAATACTTGGCTCCTGAATCTATGGCTCAAATAGGCCCAGGTGCATCTAGGCCCAAGTACATCTCAGGTCTTTGCACTGGAGGGCGCCTGCTCTAAGCCTCAGTATAGTCCATGTTATGATAATTCTGCAATTTATAATTATTTGAATATGGTATTGAGACATGAGACTCAAAGGTAGTTAGACCATGAGATTAAGGTGCTTCTAAATGAGACTTCCTACAGCCTTTGGGCCTCTTTTGCTTCTGCAGTATGAGAATATACATACCTCATCTCTAAGGGCTATCCCTACCACTAGATATCCGAGCCTGTTGATGATTTGACTTAACGCTTGCCTTAACTTTCCAGTCTTACAAAGCATTACTCAGATATTCAATGGGTTAAGTGGCTTAACCTCATTCATCCTTAGTTTTTTCCTCTGTAGAATCAGGTTCCCACCAGCTACTGGGCTATTTACAATGTAACTGTTTTCTTCTTTGCCGTTCTTTGACTATGATTAAACAGTCTGACCAAAAACAGCTTGGAGAGAAAAGCGTTTGGTTCTGTTTTAGCTGACACTTCCACGTCACAGCTCAGGCAAGTCGGGGTTCAAGTAGGAATAGAAACTGAAGCAGAAGCAGCTAAGGAGCAAACATTGCCTCATGGTTTGCTGCCACGGCTTACGGGGCTACCTATCTCAATCCAGGACGATTTGCACAGGGGTTGTACTATCCATAGTGGAGCTGGGTCCTCTCACAATGTCCTCAAGCAAGAGAATGCCCCACAGACATGCCAGCAAGAACTCTGAGGAAGGCAACGCCCCAAGGTTCCTTCTTTCTAGGTAACCCTAGCCTTTGTTGGGTTAAAATAAATAAATAAATAAATAAAAACAAATAAACAAAAACCTAATCAGCATATAATATTTTTAAGAAAACAAAGAATATGGAGCATGTTCCACATTATTTCCACAAACTCTTAGTTAATTTATTCTTAAACATATTTGTAAAGAAAACTACAGAGGGTAGGTTTAGTTTTCCCTCTTCGTCTGTGTTTTCAGAACCAACTGGTTGCTGATGCTGTTGATGTCTCTCACATAACTCTTTTGTGGATTAGCTGACTCCCAAAGCGGATTGCACGACAGTTCCCACACGTGACCAAGATGCTCAAGTTGACATGCAGACAGGACACCCAGCGAGTGGAGATGGGTCCGTGGAGCAGGTGCTGGAGTGGGTACCTATGTCTGCATCTCTCTAGCCAAAGCGCCTGAAGTTGGAGGTGTATCCATGGCAGAAGATCAACAGGTCTAGCGGCTAATTAGTGAGTGGGTTTATGTGTGACATTTGGAAAGTCTCTGAGCGAGCGAGGTGGTCACTAGAGGCTCCATCACATCCTGACACTCCTGTTACTTGGTTTATGCTCGCTGCCCTCGGCCCAGCCGCAGCACGCTGCATAAATCTGCAGCTGCAGAATCCAAGCTCGCATATAAAATTGAAGGATTTATTTTGAGGCATTGAAAGGTTTATAGCTAAAAAAAAAAAAAAAAAAAAGTTAAAAATTTGCCGAATCGGCATCTGGAGGACTCTCTTGTGTGCCTCTCTTAACCCTCTCCCTGCACTGTTCTCTGTATTCCTGCAGGGAGACACCAGGAACCCAGGGGAAAAGAGCAAGACAATGGGGGGGGGGGTGTCTTCCAGCCTACACCCACTCTTGGCCTTGGGTTGTTTTCTGTGTCATTGGGAGTAGCCCGTGATAGTTACCCTAACTATGTTGAGGCCCAAGCAAACACTAAGCAAAGGAACCTTTTACTTCTCCTCTGGTGTCCAGTGTATCTTGGTCTCCAAGAAGGTCTGTTCATTTTCAGGGCATATATCAGAACACAGCGGAAGTTTTCAGTTCTCATATTCATGTGTCTTTATGGCTTTTGCTCATGATCAGTGGGACGCATGCTTAAGTTATTAGCTCTCGCATCAAATAAAAATCTGAGTTACTACTTGTGTATTTGATCCAGCATTCGGCGTTTCCTTGTCTAGATCCTGCAGCTTCCCCTAGTGACCTCTTCAGGTTCCAGCTGATGGCTTGGAGCGTTCATTAAACTGCTTAGAAGAGCACTCTTGAATGTTTGAGGATGGGCTGAGACCTAAGTTTAAAAAACAAAACCACAGTGTGTGCATGTGGTGTGTGTGTGTGTGTGTGTGTGTGAGAGAGAGAGAGAGAGAGAGAGGAGAGACAGAGACAGAGACAGAGAGAGACAGAGAGTGTAATTTCATGAGAGCAGAGAGTTAGGAGACAATGGAGCATGCTGGGGAATCACAGACTCTGAAATTGCTTCACTGACTTGCTCTCCCATCTTGGGTGGAGAAACACTGTTCCTGTCACCCATCTGTACTGGGTAAGGTACCAAATGCAAGAAAATACACAGAGCTTTGAAAGCAACAAAGGGTTCTCTACATACGTCATGTCTTATGATTCAGGGGACACCACCAGTTCCATTGACTGCTTCTAATCACCCTGCTTAGCCCATCTCCTCCTCTAAACCATTAACCGTCCCCTTGTGGTTTAACTGGGAAATGTCCTTAAGAGGCTCACGTGTTTAAACATTGAGTTCCCAATGGGTGGCAGTGTTTGGGGGACGCTGTGGAACCTTGGAGAGGTGGAGAGTTTTTGGGAAAAGTGCACCACAAGGACGGCTTTGAGGGTTTGGAGCTTTATCTCACTTCCTGTTTGCTCTCTCCACTTCCTGTACCCGGTTGAGATGTGGTCGCTCATCTTCTTGGTCCTGTGACTTATTGTTTTGCTGAGTACTGTGTGCTGGCTAGCGTTTTGTCAACTTGTCACAAAGTAGAGTCATTTTGAAGGAGGAAAAACTCAATTTGGAAAATGCCCTCACCAGACTGGCCTCTTGGCAAACCTATGGGGCACTTCCTGGATTAATGATGGATGTCGGCAGTGCCACCCCTGGGCAGGTGGCCCTGGATGACATAAGAAAATAAACTCTGGCCAGGCGGTGGTGGCCCACACCTTTAATCCCAGCACTCGGGAGGCAGAAGCAGGCTGATCTCTGTGAGCTTGAGGCCAGCCTGGTTTACAAAAGCTAGTTCCAGGACAGGCTCTAAAGCTACAGAGAAACCCTGTCTTGAAATATCTAAGGAAAAAAAGAAAGGAAGGAAGAAAGAAAGAAAGAAAGAAAGGAAGGAAGGAAGGAAGGAAGGAAGGAAGGAAGGAAGGAAGAAAGTAAAGCAAAGAAAGAAAATGAGCAAGCCAGTAAGCACACTCCTCTATGACCTATGCCTCTATTCCTGCCTTCAGGTTCCTGCCTTGCCTTCCTTCTGTGATGTACTGTGTCCCAGGATATGTAAGCCAAATAAACTCTTTCTACTCCAAGTGCTTCTGATTATAATGTTTTATAACAGCAATAGAAAAATCTAACTAAGAAATCCCATGACTATGAAATCTCTCTCTCTCTCTCCCCTCTCTCTCTTTGGAGCCATACACTGAAATAAACTCATTCTTCTGTAAGTTGCTTTTGGTCATAGTATTTTTATCCCAATAAAAAAAAAAAGCAACAATTACACCTGTCTTCCAACCCCTCCTCAAGTTGCTTTTCCCTGGCATTTTGTCATAGCGATAAAAAAAAATATAATACAGTGGATGGAAGACAGGTGTCACGGCAGCAGGAGTGTGTGATGGTAGCCATGTTGTAACCACTGTCTGGAACAGAGAGATGCACGCTGATGCTCAGTTCACTTCCTTCTTTTCTTCAGCTCCCGTCTTCTGGCTCATTGGATGGTACTGCCCATATTTAGAGAGGTTCTTCTCAGTGAAATAGCTCTCGAACTGCTCTCAGAAACAAACCCAGAGGGATTTCCCTTGGGTCATCTTTTAAGTCCAGTCAAGTTGGCAGGGATGCTATACAGTCCTGTCCACAGGAATCCTTGTACTATGAGAGAACATTGTTAGTGACTCGTTGCTGTGAGAGAAAACCAGACAGGGACAAACCGTAAGGGAGGCTGGCTTTATCTTGGCATCAGGGAACACACTCTGTCACGGCAGTCATGGATGGCATGGGATTAAACAATGGAGCTTGTTCACGGCAAGGTGGGCTGGCGAGAAAAGATAGGACGAGAAGCCGAGTCAGGCTATCACCTTTGTGGGCCACCTCAAGCGACTTAGGTCTCCCAGGGAGGTCCCAGGTCCCAAAGCTTTCATAACCGCTTTACCAGCTGGAGTCCAAATGTTCAAATACACGAGCATGTGGAGGGCGTTTTTTGCATTCGGACCATAACAGAAGGCTACGGCGCGCTCCTGGCTCGCGCTCTTCTTCTTATAAGGTTATACTCTAGTTATAGCACTTCTTGAGGAGCCGTTCGCACAGACATAATTCCAGAGGTGTGTTTGTGTTGGATCAACCCTGACCCCAGAGTACAGTAGTAACTGCCTGACAAATGGAAAAGGCTTTTAATCTGAGAATGAAAAGTCTGCACTTGGCCCCTGGCTGCCCCCCTCCCCCACCCCCACTCCGGTGGTCTCTTCTGGGAAAGGGTCCACTTTTTCCTTGAAATCCAATGACTCTGGGCTCCTCTGCAGAGCCAGCTGCCGAGCCGTGTAGTCAGTTGCTAGGGAAGTTAGGGAATGTCACCTCCTGTTCTGCAGGCACGCATGTCTGCACTCTGCAAGGACTTGGAGGAGTCTCTTCCCCTGTGAGGAGCGAAAGCCCCCTCACTGCACTCTGCCCAGTGCCAGTTCCAGCAGCTGTAACGACTTCATTTTTAATTTTCTCCCCGAGCCTTGTCTCTGCTTAATCCATTAAGACAACGTTGACTGTTCCCTGCTCATATATTTGTAGAGAGAGAAACAAAAAGCAGCAAGAGAGGAGAGAAAAGACTTTGAAAAATGGTATCTAAATTGTAGCCAAATGTACTCAGAGCTCTCCTAGGCTAAACTGCAAATAATTTTCTCTCAAACATCACAAACACTCTAACTTAACTCAACAAATTGGACCAAAGGGTTTCCTTGCTCTCAGGAACCGTTCATTCTCATCACCCCCTCTCCCACCACTCTCCTCTCTCTCTCTCTCTCTCTCTCTCTCTCTCTCTCTCTCTCTCTCTCTCTCTCTCTCTCTCTCTCTCTC
>NW_026067918.1:5347455-5417454 GCF_014885135.2 Alexandromys fortis | reverse complement strand
ATATGGTGGAGAGCCATTGAGGAAAATACACATTGCTGAAATGACCTCTGGCTTCCACATGTATATGCATTGATGTATACGGAGAGAGATGCATGAAAGTACACACATGTGTGCGCACACATGCACACATACACACACACGTGCACGCACACACACCGCACACCACAAAGACCCTTCACCTCCCTCCTCTTTCACCTCTTTGCACTGCAAAACAAAAGGCAAAAGGCAGGAGCTTTCTCTATTACATTCTTCAGTGTAATGCTTTCATAGTGTGTCAAGACTTTGAATTAAGCATGGTGAAATACAGATACCTAAATTATAAAGTTATTCTCTATCACTCCGTTCCCGTCATGATCTCTTTCAGAAACTTTTTTACCGGTAAGAAAATGTTTCTATCTTAGTATAAACTGTTGTTAAAACCGATTTCCCCCCAATAATGAGAAACTGAAAATATTATGAACAGAATCCATTCTGTTCTCTTTCCTCAAAGCCCACTTGATGAGTGAGAATCTTTGCACTATTTGGATGAGGTTGTCCTCAGAGGACAAGACCTGGCTGTGTATTACTTGACTCCTTCTAAAAAGAGTATGGAGGTTTCTTGACTCTGAACCCATTTGGAAAAGAACAGTTAAAGGCAGTAAGAACAAAATGAAAGTTACTGTTTCATGACTTTCATTCAATTCCTACTACGACCAAGAGTAGCATGGTAGGGAGTTGCAGTCACGGGCCCTACCCACCTCCCTCTTGTCATAGCATGGTTTCTGCTGCTGTGATAAAACACTGGTCAAAGCAAGGTGGGGAGGAGAGGGTTTATTCCAGCTTGCAGACTACAGTTCATTATTGAGGGAAGCCAAGGCAAGAATTTGAGGCAAGAGCCTAAAGCAGAAACGAACAGAGAAACACAGCTTACTGGCTTGTTCAGCTGCTTTGCTTATGCAACCGAGGCCAGCGTGTCTAGGGGTAGCACTGTCCACAGTGGGATGGGCCCTCCTACATCAATCATCAATAAAGAAAATGCCCAGAAACGTACCAGCAGGGCAACAATCATCCTTGAATTCCCAAGGTAGGATGCTAAGTTCACAACGCAGAAATCAGCCAGAGAGAGATTTTGTTAAAAATCAGTGATGTGCAGGGCTGGCTGATATCTCAGTGGGCTAAAGAGCTAGCCTTGCGTGCATAGGGACCTTTAAATAATGCAGAAGAAGGCTAACGGTGTGATATAATTTGTTTGTTGTATGGCAGATCCTTTAAAAACTCTGGATCCTGTTGATTTGCATATTTAGTTGATTCAGAAATCTTCCCAATCCTATCGAGACAGTGAGACGAAATGAGTAGGTAGATAAACAGATCCTGAGGCCTCTGCCAGATAAACCTCACAACCTGGCTTGCCTTTCTTTGGGGTCTTCTGTTCTTTTACAGTTGTCTTTACCCATGATGAATTTTGCAAACTACCCATAAATAGAAAAAAAATGAAAGAAAGTCTCCTTCCTTTCAAAAGACTGTGATTTTGAAACTCAGACAGTAACCGGGGAGGAGGCTGTACCGTGGTGCTGACTGCTTCTCTTTGGGTGTGTGTGACTTGCATTGCAACCTGAACGGTGTTGTGCTACTGTAAGCAGGAACGTGTTTTCAGGCGCAGTAAGAAGGCTTTTGTCTGGATTGCAGGAAGCATTTTCTAGCCGCACGGGTTATGTGCCATGGGAACACAGTATTGCAGCAGGGGCTACTGGACTGCCTTTCTTGGGAATTTTATAATAAGACCCAGTCTGGTGTCATTTCACTCCAGACCTGCCCGGAGCTAAAAGGATGGATAAAATGACCTTTCCGGTCCCCTCCAAGGGCTACGGCTGGTCCTTAATGAAAACCTGCTATGAAGGGCTGGTTTGGTATGGAACAATGCTTTTAAGGCCAAAGTTTAATTTCATAACAGAAACCGGATCCTATAGATAGATGGCTGGGCTCTACTGACGTGGAGAGAACGGCTTGGCTTCTAATGCTCACCCCAAGGGGCACTTAAAGAGTATTTGCTGGGAACCATGTCCCGTGCTGGGGAAGGCATTACCTGCCTTAATGGATCCTTCCCACTTCCAGGTCTTGGGAAGTGTTTTCTACTACCAGGGAGTGTGTATCATCTAACATTTTAATAGCCACCACCCAAGAGTTTGTCCATCGGACTTTAAGACTCGGGTTTGTTTCTCTGTTGCCAGGTGCCTGAGAAGTCAGCCCCTGGCTTTCTGTCTCCTTCTCCTTTGAATTCCGGTGTGTTCTTCGGCTTTGCTACAATGTGCACATAGAAAGCCTCTGCTTCCGTCCACATTCTCAGGAAGTCGCCGGGAACCTCGATTAGTATTTCAGCCTCTTCTCTTGAAAGTCAAAAGTCTCTGGTGTCTTTGATCTGGCATTTTTTTTTTCCACAAAAGCAATAGATATGACCTACTTGGGGATACCAAATATGGATAGTTTTGTAGTGTGTGTGTGTGTGTGTGTGTGTGTGTGTGTGTGTGTGTGTGTGTAATGTTACTTAGGCCATTAACATAAGAGTTCCCTTGTTGCCCTTTTCTGGTTCTTACATTCTGTAACTCTGAAAAGAGATAGGATTGCTATTTGCTATTGAACTAGGCCACTGGGCAGGATTTACATGGGAAAGAGGTACAAGGACGCTCTCTGGCCTCCTCTCTTTGTATGCGTTCGCGATGAATGCTAGCTACTTTGACTTTCTTTTCTTGCTACTGTTGAAACAGAGTAAGGCGGAGCATAATGGGAAGGGCAGGGAGGGAGGGGCCTCGGGCAGCCCCAGCAGGTGCAGGCAACATGGCTGCCGCTTTCCCACACGTATCAGCCAGTCTCAAGTGGCCTTGTGCGCTCGGAAAATGAAACAGCCACGAGGATCGGGTATCAGCCAATTAGAAGCTGGAAGGGAAAAGAGGACAGCAACAAGGGGCGGGTGCGTGGTGTGAGGCCAGGGTGAAGCCAGAGGGGCTGTTTGCATCCCTGCAGCTTTGTGAGCCTCATATCCAAGGCTCGGATGGATGTGAAACCCTAGCTGTGTTATTTCGCTTCGAATAATTGTGCCCCACTGGGATCCAGAGATGGTATCTGGATGATGAACACGGAGAGGCTTTCCATTGTTCCCCCTGGTATTTGTGTTGAGGAGCCCTGTCAAGTGTCTTCAGGTGGACCCGGGAAGGTCCTAGGGAGGTGGACGCTCCACCGAACCTGAAGCGAGGTTCTCACTGGCACTCTGACCTGTGTCAAAATCCCCGCCCCTACCTCACAGATCATTCATATCTAAGGGGCTGATAGTGCCGGTGCTAGCCTCACACCTGAACCGAAATTCTGATTCTTCCTCAGAGCAATTTGAGGATCAGACAAGTAGAGGATGTATTAGTGGTTAAGGAATTACTTTTGGAGGCCTGTCCAAGTGTTTCCATATGAGACTAATGCCCCGTTCATAAGGGGTACATGCGAGAGACACAGTAAATATTATTCTCTTCCCTTTGGTGCATTGAGGGAAAAAACAAACAGTTCTGGTTGTGGAAAGCAAGTGTTCGCGGGTTGGAGGGGGGCGTTGTTTTTCAACAGCCAGCAAACTACGCTGTTCCCAAGCAAGAGGATGTTGGCAGGGTTCATTCTGGGAGCTGTTTTCTTGCCATGCTGGGGACTGGATATAGCTCTCTCTGTAAGTGATGTAAGCTTGTACTCCTTATCTTCATTTTATGCATGGTGGGAAGCAGAGAGACTTTACGCTGATTCTTTCTGTGAACTCCTCTGTTTGATCTGGGTAGCACAGCTTGACTGGCTTCGATCCTGTCTTCCTTAACATGTCTGTTATACGTAAGAACTTTTTTGGTATCTTCCGGTCAGCTGCTCATTGTTCTTTTCTCCCGCCTCTACTGGATTAGTTCCTTCTTTAGTTTCTAACTGGGCCAAATGTCTTTTCTGAGGTCAGCTCTCCTTCAGCGCCCCCGGGCGTACTGTAAGCGTTTGTGCCGTTCTGTGTGTGTAAAAGCAACATGTGAATGTGTGGCTATTGCATGTGACCATGGCTGACTCCTCCACGGGTGATGTGTCTGGGGAAAGCCTGGTTCTCTACTACTGAGACCCAATTCTCTCGGTCTGACCTGGTGCTCTACAAACACTGATTGATGGTTTCTGGAATGAATGGAACTTTCAGAACTGCAAATGGGTCCAACAGGGACACGGGATTCTCTGTCTCTTTGAAGATTTGTTATGGGTGACCACTGCAGCCCAGAGTCAGGCAGGCGGTTCTCAGATGTCCCTTATGCTAGTGGTAAATGAGTTTGACGTCATATGTGTGCCCAGACTTCTTTATGTGTGTTTGATTGCATATAGCTAACAGTATTGACTGTTGATCGACACATCAAATGTTAACACATACCAAACATGGTGCTCAGAAGTTTTGTGTGTATAAGAACACGACGAGGTATGTATAATTTTTTATTTTGTATGCATGTAGTACATTATACATATATAGTATTATATATACCATTACATATCTCACATTATGTGTGAGACGCACAGCGAGAGTTGTTATGAGATGGAGAGAGATAAGATCTGGTGAATGTTAACATCACAATCACGGGGATCTGAAAGTCCCCAGATTTAAACCTGCGAGATACCTCGGTGTGGACTTGTGATCCCAGTGCTTGGAAGCCAGAGATAGGCAGGTGCCTGGTGCTCACTGATCAGTCTAACCTAATTGGGAGCTTCAGGTCAGGAAGAAACTCACAGAGGTGCATGGTGTCTCTGAGGATAACACCCACTGTTACATTTTGTCCTTCACACACAACTTCACACTTACACACACACACACACACTCAAAAAATACAGCATACACAAATGCATGCACTTGAGTCTATACGTATTCCAAAAGCAGCGGTTAGCTGATTCGTTAAGGATCCGACTATTCATAAGTAGTGAAGTCTAGACATGAACTCCGAGCCTGGCTGCAGTGTGTCTACCTGTGCAATAAAGTAAAGCGGAGGTCATGGGAAACAGTCAAGAACCTTCTTAAGCAGGTGGCATCCTATGGTCTCTTGCCCTGCTAGAATTTCAAAGGAGCTAAACATTTCCTATCTCCTAATCAATGCTCTTCTATTGTTCAGAGTTTAGCACACATTGAGTGTGTACCCTAGACCTTTCTGCGACTCCCCTGAGAAGAAAACCCATTAGTTGGATTTAGTTGCCTTTAGACTCAGAAGGAACTTGTATGATTAAGTGGTTCCTGGAAAATCTTGATCCCAAACCACAGAAAATCAAGTCCCCCAAAGCTGTAGGAATGAAATGCATAGGTGTTCCTTGGTGCTGGCCTCGGTCTTCTATTTCCCAGCATTTGTGTGGAGCAATCAAAATAACTTTGTAAGAACAGAATCATATATAAAAAATATATTCACCTTCTCACTGCTATTCCTAGACACACTCTGAGAGCATCTGAACTGTAACAAAAAAACTGTGAGTTTGGTATTGAGTAGCTTAAAGCTGCTAAGGGCCAAGTTTATCATAGGGTCTTTGTCTTACATTTAGTTATTTTCAGTTTTTGTATTTGTAGGTATTAAGCATTGCATTTATCTTTCCCCTATATTTTTTGTTAATTTTCTGTGTACTATGTCTGTACATGTGCATGTATGTTATCACGCATATGTGCACGTATTTGTACATGGTACATGTGTGTCGCAGTCTGTGGTTGATATTAATAATCTTCTTTCCTGTCCCTACATCTTATTCTTTTGAAGCAGTCTCTCAGTGAAACTCAGAATTCACTGATAGCACTAATCTCACTATCAAACCAGCCTTGAAAATCTGTCTCCCTTTCTAAGACTAGTTATACAAATGGCCACCACATCCATGATTTATGTGAGATCTAGGATCTGAACTCTGGTTCCTTTGCTTGTATTGCAAGCAATTTAAATACTGAAGCATCTCCCCATCTTGTATTACATTTTCTGTGTCTCAAACAGAAAGTGTTCAACTATTTCTTCAAAGATACCTTTAACTGTATTTGATGCTCAAATGTGCCAGGTTCTAACAAGGAGAAGAGATAAATACTGTGGTTTTTCACTGATAGTATTAACTTTTCTCTATCACAGAGCAATCTGTTTCTTCGTTTTATCTTTTGAAGAGGGAGTTTTTTTTTTTTGGAATGGTTTATGAAAACATTGAATATAGAAGTAATTGGAAGGCACATGGGAGAGCAGGGTAGACAAGGGAGTGGGGGGGAATAACTAACACTAAAGACCTTTGATGGTTCCACATGGAAACATACTATTATAGAAACTACATAAATTTTATACACATGTGTGCATTAAAAGATTTCGCATGGAGTTGGTGTATAACAGGGGACCATGGCTCTCCCGGACAATGCTGGCTATTAAAGACAACATCCATTGGGGTATTTCTTTTTATGTATCGGTCATAGGCTCCTGAAGATAGTAGGCTATTGCCATTGCTATTGATTACTTTCCCCAACTTATTGCTGAAGGCACCACAGGCTTGAGTCATAGGGTATGAGGAAGTCAAGGCCTGTATTGACCTGGAAATCTTCATCCTTACCGGCTGGATTTCATAGCACTGGGAGGTGGTACTAGAGCATGATTCCAAAAAAGAAAAGTTATCATGAATGTTATCTGACTAGCCTGGCCAAATATGGCCCCTGGCGCAATAGTGGTGTGGATGTTACGGGAATAGCCACAGACTTTATAATTGAACTTAAGTCCTGTTTCCCAAGGCAAAACTCATGCCAGGTATTGTTGACTTAGCCAAGGACCCACGTCTGGTTAGGTCACAGGCCTTAGTGGAGAACCTACCACTACGGTTCTGGTAAAAAAAAAAAAAAAAAAAAAAAAAAAAGACAAATATTAAACTGCCCCTTAAGTGCTTATCTTTCTATCCAAAGAGTAGTATATCTTTCACCTTCATCAGAGAGACTTCTTTTTGCACTAGATAGTGACTAATACAGAGACACACAACCTCCTGAGCATGAAGACAGTAAGAGACGGTGGAGTGCTCAACTCTATATGGGACGTCTGTGTCCCACTTCCTTCTCACAAACCCCAGAGATCCTTGGGGAAGAGGGGGCAAAGACATTCTACAAGTCAGAGGCAGTGAGTGACTGCAGCGAAGCAAGGCTTTCTGGGCACGGCAGGGCTGTTTGCAAGCATGAAGGAAGATTCTAGATATCAACCACATACCTCTACACACATGGGCACATGCATGCACACGTACATGAAAATTCTCTAGATTGGGTCTTTTTCTAGGCACATCTGTGAGCGGTCACCATTATTGTGCTAGTCTCCAGGCATGCCTGAGGGGGATATTATCTAGAACGGTCTTACATTTTTTATCTGTCTTACATTTAGTCGCTTTCAGTTTTTGCACGCGTAAATATTAAGCATTCCATTACCCCCTGTTTTGTACATTTGTGTGTGTGTGTGTGTGTGTGCTGTGTCAGAGGACAACTTTCAAGAGTCCATCCTCTCTTTCTGTCATGTGTGCTCTGGAGATTGAACCCATCTTGTCAGGCTTGGTGGCAAGCACCCTTAGCCCCTGGAGCTATCTCAGCAGGCCAAGTGCAAGAAATGCTTATTTCTGGTTATTATTTAGTTCAGTACTCCCTGGATTTAGCAATCCAACTGTATTAGTTACTTTTCTGTTGCTCTGGTAAAACACCATGAATAATGAGAACTTAAAGGAGAGAGAGATTATTTGGATTCAGGGTTCTGGAGGGATAAGAGTCCATCCTGGTAATAAGAGGTGTGGCGGCAGGCAGGCAGGCATGGAAGCCAAAGTCACACTGTCAGTAGCAAGCACAGGGCAGTGAGAGCGAACTGGGTGTAAGGCATGCCCTTGAAGTCCTAAAGACTACCCCTCATGGTGTACTTCCTCCAGCAAGGCTGCATCTCCGCAGAACCTCTTTAAATGCTGCCACCAACTGGAGACCAAGTACTGAAATACCTCATACTATCGGAGGACGTTGTTCATTCAAACCACCTCACCAGAGAACTTCTGTTTTCTATACTTTGTAGCATGAATAATAAAAACCCAGAGACAGAAATTGGGGTTCAACCCAAAAACCCGAAAAGCAAAGCAGCCAAGCCACTAGAGAAGGTCTTACCTCTACAAGGCTAGGCAACCTCAAACTAAGCAGACTAAGCCTCTCTCTCCTCCCATTTTATATTTCCTCTACTCCTGGAATTAAAGGCAATTGACTCCTAGGATTTGGATTAAAGGTGTGAGCCACTGCCACCTGGATTTGTTCTGCATTGCTCTTCTGTAGTCCAGGGTGGCCTTGAACTCTCAGAGATCCATCTGACTCTGTCTCCCAAATCTTGGGATTAAGAGTGTGTGTCACAGTTGCCTGACCTCTAGTGGCTTGAGTTTTTGCCTCTGGTCTTCAGGAAAGATTTATTTATCAAAATACAAATAATATACCACTGCAATAATTCCTGTGTAAGATGAGTTGAAAGTGTAGTTGAAGATTATTAACTTCAACTTTGCAGAGGGAAGCATCGTATGCGGATTTGAAAGACAGGACTGTATCTCCTCTGCTGTACTTTCAAGGCCTCACCACTAGATGTCTTGAATCTGATCTTACTGTGGTACCCTGACAAGGGGTGGGGTGATGGACATCGGTACTCCACCAATGACATCATATTTCTTGGTTTTGTGTCTTTCTGCAAGTCTCATTAGCTCAGGCTGACCCAGATCACACTAGATAGCTTGAATGACCTTGAATCTGTGATCCTCCCGCCTTCACCTCCCTAATTCTGGGATTACACAGGTGCCCTACTTCGTGGTTTTATACAGCACTAAAATGATAGAACCAAGGGCCTCCTGTATGCTGAACAAGTATACTCCCAACCAAACTGCATCCAAAAAAAAGAGTCTGTTCCCCAAGCCATAGTCACCTAATACCCAAAGCCTAATTTGCGTCCTCTTTACACACTTCACCTGGGGACATCCTCTGCCAGCCCTCGATGTCTTCCATTAGCCAAAGATTGCACGCCTGTTGTAGAGTCTGTCTACTGTGCCTGCGAGCCGTGGCTCCAAATAGTTTTCCATGGGGAGTAAACTGTCATTTTTCACCACATTAAATTTTATAAGTTTCAAGCGAATGGAAAATGGATTTTATTATTTTCTCCCCCTGCTCTCTCCTCTCCCCCTTTTTTTGTGCCATGAATGTTTTATGGCTGCAAAAACAGAATTTGTGGTTTTGCCTGTTCAAGTTTGATGCAAAAAGCTGTAGGGGCTCTTATGTAACCCGATGGCCAGAATAATTATCAAAATATTTTGCTTTCCACCCTTTCTAAGCTTTAGCAGCAGAAAAAAAAATAGTGTATGCAACCTTTTGACCACAAAATAATAATCATGAGAAAGGCCCTTTTACGAGGTCTGTGCCTACACCTACAGTGAAGATGCTAAATGGGCAGAAGGCTAGCGCCCGGCAGCCCTGGGCCAGTGGCCCAGGTTTTATCAGGAAGGTCCTTTCTCTAGGAAGGAAGCTGAGTCTAGAAGATCAGAAGTCATGGATCATGGCTACAAGGGAAGAGAAGTGAGTCAGGTCAGTGGAGGCTCAGGTTCTCTCTTCCATCTGAATCTGCAAATCCCCTATTACTCATCTGAAAAGTCACGAGGAGAATGTATTTGTGTGTTTCTTTTGCTTACCAAAAAAAAAAAAAATACTGTTTCGGTGTCTACCGGGACAGCATATCCTTCTAGATCATTCCATGCTGACTTGGGTGAATTAGCTAGCATCTCCGTGCTTCCAATTCCTTATAGGTCAGAACTTCTCTTCCTTGGGACTGACGATTATGTTGTTTTGGTGTGAATGTGGTTGTCTCCAATAGGGCCCATATATTTGAACAGTCGGCCCCTAGAGGGTGGACTTCTTGAACACGGGACCTATCTGACAGATGTGGAACTCTAGGGGTTATAACTCACTTCAGCCATCCAATAGCTCTCTCTACCTCCTTTCTCCCCTTAGGATGTAATCGCCTACCTTAGGCTCCAGCCAACATGCCCTAGGCTGTTGCACTGTGGCACCCTGCCTGTCCTGAGAAACTCCAGTCCTGAAACTGTAATCCAGAACACATCCTTCTTCCTCTAAGGTGTTTCTCTCGCATGGAGCAATGAAGAAGGGTAGCCACCGTATAAGGGGAGGGCTTCCACGCGGCAGGACTTCCCAAGGGTGGACTCTGGTTTCAGATCACCTGGGTTCATATTCTGATTCTATACCTTAACTGCTGGCTGAACATGAGCAAGCTACCCACGTTCCACATTCTCAGTGTCTTGGTTAGTAAGAGGACACGCAGCCTTTCCTGAAGGTAACACACACTGAGCAAATTTTCGGCCCCTGACTAACATCACCACTGTTCATCAGACTTTGCGATCTCCTGATCCAGTTTTCATTCAGAAGAGACATCGCGTTGCAACCCATCTGCATTTTGTTTTATTGCACTCATAGAGTTGCCTTGCCCTTGAGAGTCATCCTAACAAAAGAAATGGCTTATTTTCTTGGTAGTTTCTAGCAGCGGAGCTGGTTCAAGTTACAAGTCCCAGGACTGGAGGACCAGTGCATCTACACAAGAGGACCTGACCTGATAGATTTTAGTTGTTCTTACAGAATTCATTTCATGCCCACCAAAGGCAAATTCTAGTGATTAGCCGTCCATGCCCCTCTATTCAGCGTGTACCAAGTCTGGGGCGCTGATGGAGTTCCCCTGTCAGATCAACTCGTGGCGATCCTTCCGAATGGAACTTTGTTCCTCCTCCGGTCAGAGAACAATGCAGCCCAATAAGCTACCAGCTGGAGAGAGACGGCAGCTCTAAAAGGCATATCTCATTCGGGGGTAAAATTAACCTCCCAATTTCGCTCAGTAATTGATTCCATGTGACTGAAGAGATTCAGATTCTTCGACGACGACTGTCATTTGGGGAGCTGGGAAGCAAAAACCTATAATTACAGTCATGTAACCCTGTTATCAGGGCCAGGGGAGGGCTTGCCTCTCCTCCAGCCCTGGGTGATCACAGGTGAGGCTGACCAAAGAGGAAGAGAACTAAGAAGGAAAAGTAGGTTGGCCATGAGAAAGAGCCCCTAAGGCAAACTGGACCTTGGAGAAGAGGTCAGAGGTCAGAGGGTCCTCTTGAGTTTTCATGATAGGAGCATAAAGAGATCAGAGCTTCCTGCCGGCTTCAAATTCCATCGCTCCTGCCCGGGAGAGGCTTTAGAAACGTCTAGGGTCTGCTGCCGTTAACAGAGACTCGGGAAAACCGCTGCAGTGGCATCTAGAACAGTCCACGAGAAGCTGGGAAAGTGATTTTGTTATGTCTGGCTAGGATCTTTGAGCTGCCTGTAGGAGCCCTGGGCAAGCAGATCTGGGCCGTGCTCCTCGCTTCAGGCTTCCATCGGTCGAGCACAGACGGCTCACACACGCGCATCCTTTTCCTGGCTTGACTCCAGCAAGCACGGCAACCTGCTTTGTCTAAAGAAGTAAGTGCTTGTCTAGAGAAAGGTTGAACTGAGGCTAATAAAAACAGGACTGCTTGTTTCAGAGACATGTATGTCCTAGTACAGAATTGGCATGCTCTTTTTTTTTTTTTTTAAGAGACCCATGATGCCTCCAAGCCTTATAGAAAGCAAAGGTCTGAGGATAGTAGCTTTTTTCTCATGGCCAATCTGCAGTAAACTGATTTATGGACTAGCACACGAAAAACCCAAGATGTGAGATGGCTCGGTGGGTAAAGCGGTCCTGTGTAAGCATGAGGATCTGAGTTAGAATTCCTGGTACCTACGCAAAAAACTGAGCATGGCTGTGAGTCTGTGGCTCCAGGGTTGGGGATTTCAGCAGCCAGTCATACTAGTCAAAATGGTTCTGGCTAAGTGAGAGGATCTGGTTCAGCAATAGCCTATGTCTCAAGGTCATAAGGTGAAAATAAAGAGAGAGAACCACCAGAAAGTGCCCCTTCCAGCCTCTGTATATGTGTGCACTGCAGGATATATGTGTATGTTTATATGAATACATTGTAGCATGTAACACACACCACCACCACCGCCATCACTGCCACCACCATCATCATCACCATCACCACCAACACTACCACCATCACCATTAACACTACCACCACCACCACCATCACCACCAACACTACCACCATCACCATTAACACTACCACCACCACCGCACACTGCCACTACCCTCATCACCACCACCACCACCACCATCACCACCAACACTATCACCATCACCATTAACACTACCACCACCACCACCATCACCACCACCACACACTGCCACCACCATCACCACCACCACCACCACCACCACTAACATCACCACCACTACCAACACTACCATCTCTAAAGTGCTTCATTTCACACCTACAGCTCTGTTTGGTGAAAAGTTCCGGTCAAACACCAAAAATGATATCACCTTTTATACAAATAATTTCAGAGAGGTAAAAATGAAGATGATCGATAAGTTCATGCAGCTATAAAGTCACACAAAGTAACCTGCAGAGAAGCTTCATCTACTATGCGCGTGGATCAGCTGCCTAGGCAGAAGGAAATACAGCTGTTAAAGAAAGAACCCTCACGATATTCCCAACAGAAACTACAGATAAGCTGTTGTTGCTGTTTTCATTAATATTCATGTTGAATGCTTTGTATAGTGGTTCACAGTTCAAAAATACATCTGCCACCAGCACAGTTTGAAGGTGGATGGCACGTTAAGTATTTTACCCATTGCAGTGTCCTGACAGAGAGTAACGCAAGGAAGGATGGTTTATTAAGGTTCATGGTTGGAGGGTAGAGTTCATCACGGTGGGGAAGGCATGGCGGGAGGAGCCATGGGCAGTGGGTCACATCTCTCCCGCTGTCTGGTGCAGGGAGATGAATGCTGGGCCTCAGCTGACTTCCTCCTCTTTTTCCTTTCTTTTTTCCCCCTTTTTTTCTTATTTTTTTATTGATTTTTATTGTGCTCTACATTTTTCTCTGCTCCCTGAAAGAGTAGTCTATGCTCTTAACCACTGAGCCATCTCCCTAGCCCTCTTCTCACAGATTTGAAAACGGCACTGCAATCCATTAAATGGGTCTGCCCCTCTGTATTTAATAAGCCAATTCTCCCGCCGCATGGTAACTAGTTTTCTAACAATTATAAATTATGTTCCACATATGCATCCAAAACATCCTTTCCAGACCGTTCTGGTGTGTTCCTGTTGTATCTTCGGAAGAGAAAGTCTCCTAGTCACTGGAGCGGCGAGGTAAAGAGCCTCTGTGGCGACTCTCCATTTCACTAGAGGGAGTTGGAAGGGAAAGTGGAGGGAAAGGCATGGACTGGACACCAAAGCAATCTAATTCCTAAGGTCACACAGCACATTGCTGGGACGGCAGGAAGACTGAGTGTCTGGCGTATGGAAAAATCCCAATTAGATGATTAATTTAGGTACTGGGTGCGCTTTTAGCCTATGGCCACAGAGTCAGGAAAAGAAACAATTACCACTCCAAATTGCCATGCTGGACTGATTAATTTTTAATTGAGTCTTGTTAAAGGCATGGAAAATGGTGACATATATAACCTGGAGAAATAGGCCTGGACCAGTGGGGGCCACTCTCCTCCCCACAGGAGCCCAGAGATTTAATGGAGAAGAGTGACTCAGATAGAGCCCGGAGGCAGAGGGTGACAGTAATGGGGGAGGGACCTCAGTTGCTTTGGGGAGAAAGCCAGACTTCAAAGAAAAGTGTCAAAAGGGCATACTGTTGGAAAGTTGGTCCTCTAGCTGGAGTACAGGCTACCCTGTGGAGCCTGCGGAACGGTGAGCCTGGCTCTGCATCACTGAAGCTTAAGATGAAGATAACTTGCGCTGCCTTTGATGGCCTGTCTTAAATTGCACTGTCGTGTGGAATTTAAGGTAGATTAAAGCCATAGCCTTTGATCATGCATAGTCCAAGGGAGGAGAAAAAAGAGGGAGAGAAAGAGGCAGAAGGAGAGGGAGATGTGCCTCACCTTCAATGGCTGTACTTGTCAAATATTCGGAGGAGGATATAGACATAAAATAGAGTAAGGGCATAGTCATAGCTACGTGACAGGGATACAGGTTTATCCCAGGATGTTGCAAAGAATCTTGTGGCATCCCGAATCTGTTCATTTTTTTTAAGGCTTTGTGGGTAACAAGATTCCCTCTGCAACAACACCAGCATGCTAACCACATTTCATGAAATCTTGTGTATATCAAAGTTTCTAAAATCCTGAAACTCTCAAGAGCTATAAGGTAACTTTGAAATGGCTCCTTGACAGAAATTTGGTTTTTTTTTTTGTGAGTTTCCTTTGCCTAAATGTACTGTATATGACTCCACAGTAACTAATTAGAATCATGACCTAATTAATTTCTGCTTGAATCTCTTAGATTAAGTCTTTCTAAGGCAAAGTTTTGTTTTTATTATATGTGTGTGAGGTTGTTTTTTTTTTTCCTTGTGTGTGTCTAAGCTCACTACATACATATGATGCCCTTATAAGCCAAAAGAGGGCAGCAGATCCCCTAATCTGGAGTCACAGAAGGTTGGGACCAACAGTGTGGGTTCTGGGAACTGAACCCCGGGTTATCTGGAAGAGCAACCAGTGCTCTTAACCACTCATTCATCTCTCCAGCCTCTGTTTTTGATCAGTTCTTTACGACCAAGGAGATACAAAGAAACGACAAAGAAGTCTGTGTGGTCATCTTTAAGTGGCACACTAGCGAAATATCGGCCTCTTTTGATGGATGGGGAAACAGAAGCTCAGTGGATTTGAGTAACTTGTCCTTGGTTATGCAATAAGGTAATACAGGCCTGGAGATGAGGACCCCTCTGACTTCCTCCTCTGTCCTCTGCACTCATGTGATGGCTTTCTGGCCTGTCACTAGGTCCTATCAGTTTTAAACATCATCTCAGAGCACTATGGTGACAGCTGCATGCCTAGGTGTTAAGGAGTCAAATACTAAGCCTGCATCCTAGCCAAGCAAATAGCATCTGCATAACCATAAATGAATCACTTCAATACATATCAGATTTCATTTAAAAAAAAATCTGTGGGAATTTACATTCCAAAGTCCATTGTGTAGCCAAGGTAGATGATATACCTATCAAGAGTTGAGAATGGGTCTGTTATCAGTAAATACTCAATTTATTTTTAAAAGACTGCCAGAGATGTGGCTCTGCAGGTAAAAGCATTTGCTGCTCTTGAATAGGACTCAGATTCAGTTCCCGGGACCCACAAGGCCATCTGCAATTGCCTGTGACTTCAGTTCCAGGGGATTTGATTTCCTCACCCTCTTGTGGCCTCCTAGGGCACTGCATACACATGGTGCACATAATCTATGCAGGCAAAACAATCACATGTTAAATTAAAAATGTTTTAATTCTTACACTTATGATTGCACATGTCCTGGGTAGGTCTGATTTCTGTTCTCTGTAGGGGGGTCAGCTAAAAGATTGATTTGTGAAAAATGAAGGCGAGAGCTGAATGAAGCAGATGATGCATGCTCCATTCACATGACTGAAGCTTGTGTTCTTGCTCCTTTTCTATTCTGATGAAGTACTCCGGCCAAACCCTTGTGTGGGAAGATGGGCACACCATCCTGGTCTTAGTCTACCCATCTAAGTGTGACATTGGCTTGACCCAGCTGACTCCCAGCCCATACACAGATGCAGGAGCAAGAATCCATCTTGCCCACCACATGTCACAAAGGCTTTTCAGGAAAGAACAATGGATGGACCAACATAGGTGGTGTAAGATGCAGGATGGTCAGACGACCAGTGTTAGCACACATCTTGGGTTTTGTAGGTGAATGGCAGGGTTTCCAACATTCAAAGAATCTCCTGATGTCCTTCTATATGGAGCTGTCTTGTGTCACTGGACAAGTCACCTGGGCCTCTCAATGTCTGTTTCTCCATTTAGAGAAGAAAGATATTACTTGCCACCTACCGTTCCCTAGGGGTCATAAATTAACAGTTGAGAAAGTCTTTGAGATCACCCATGAAAAGTGCAATTGAAGCATAAGCAGGCCTATTATTTATTTTTATTATCCATTTTAAAATTGAATAGTTAGAGCAAATAGGTTTTCCAGCCACCAGAAAGGAAGTTTCTTCAGTGCCACAACATATTATGTATTGGGTACTCTCCAACTGTAGACTGTATTTCCCCTTTATAGCACTAATTTAGATGTTTATGGGTCTGTAAATGTATTCCATTTCTCCCGGGGCTTCTGAATACCTATAATAGGCTAATATTTTGAAACACTAAATGATGCCTTGGGCAAAATATAAAAGAGCAGAATAAGAGGAGAAGAGAAAGAACTGAGTCACGACACAGACACTTTGCCCCAAAATCAAATAATACTTTCAGATTCTCAGAAGTGTTGTGCAAAGGAGTCAAGTTTGTGATGATTGTTTTCCCTTTCTTGTTTCAAATAATCACTTTTATATTCTCCAACTTCATAGGCAATGAGCCGACCATGATAGCGCAGATATTCGATTATCTATAATAAAAATCATTGCGACACTGTTAAATAATGGTAGTGAGGGAGCCAGCAGAGAGCAATGGGGAGGCAGAAGTTAAGTGTGGGGCCTTTTCAATTTACCTAGGGCTCGTCTTTGTTTTGAAATTCTTGTCTTAGCACTAAAGTTGACTGTCAAGATTTTAATTCAGAAATGAACTGAAATGGCCCTTTGTTGGGCAAGGTGGGATTTTTCTATATGGAATTGCCCAATAGAATAATTACTTAATGAATTCTCTCTGTCGTAAAGGCTGGTCACTTGTGATGTGGAAGACCAAGGGCATGATGAAGCCCAGTTGAATGTGCAAATGTTCTATTATTACCTGAAGTTTAGGATCAGAGTCCTTACCAACTTGGCCCCATCCTTACAGGATACCTTAATCTATCAAAACGTTTTGTTAAAAAAAAAATTTGCTTTGCTTTGATACAGGCTATCTCTGTGTAGCCCTGACTATCCTGGAATTCTTTCTCTAGACCAGGTTGGCCTTAAACTCTCAGAGATCTGCCTGCCTCTGCCTCCAGAGTGCGGGGATTAAATGCATGCGACACCACCACTTACTTTGTCAAAGTTAGTTTGTTCAACCAGTTTCTGTGTAAAGACTGGAAAACGTGGGTGACGGTTCCAAAAACCTTCTCCATGTTGAAATCCTGAGTACAGAGGACTTTCTTTCAACAAGGCTCGACTATCTGACAGCAAGGCTATGAAAAGCTGCTTCCAGAAACAGGGTTCCAACACACTTGGGAATGATTCTGAGCTTGCTCCCCTTGCCACTCTGGCTTGGGGGCTCAACTCATCACAAACCACTCTACTAGGGTTCAGGTAACTGTGTTGAAGCCAGCTGGCTAAGGTCCTCTCGCAGTGTGACAAGCCAGCTTTAGTAGAACATTAGAGGGCCGCCCAGCACATCATGCTAAAAGGGAAATCATGTTAAAGAGGCATTTTGAACTCTCCTCTCCAGCATCCATTTGTTGCTGCCATGACTATATGACAATATGGGAAAAACAGAGATTTCTATCTCTCTTTGACTGGGGGAGTAATGTTCAAATTCTCTAAGCAGGATAATTTGTGACCTGTTTGGTAGAACAGGGGGACTGGAGACCTTAATTCTTACCTCTCTGCCTGCCTTCCTTCCTTCCTTCCTTCCTTCCTTCCTTCCTTCCTTCCTTCCTTCCTTCCTTCCTTCCTCTCTTCTTCTCTCTCACATGACTTTTGATAAATTGTTCAATTTATCAATTCCATGATCCCAGTCCCTCAGTTAAATAATTTGAGACTATTACCAGAGGGTGGCTTTGCTAGAGACATGAATAGTCTCACTGACCATAAAGAAAGTAAATAATTCTAATTGTCTGTCTATCTGTTTATCTATCTAATCTTTCTGTGTGTCTATCCATCTTGTCTCTTTAGACTATCATTCAAATATCCATTCACATGTGATATATGTATGTACGTGTGCATGTATCTATCTATCTATTTATCTATCTATCATCTATCTATCTATCTATCTATCTATCTATCTATCTATCTATCTATCATCTATCACCTAAATGTCCACACATGACTGGTAATCATCAGGCTTATATCAAAATTGGTGTCTGTTGGAGGTGGTTAAATTCAGACAGACAAATCCACTGCTGAAGAAGAGGCTTGGTGATTACAGAATGTCTTTGTTCTGGTCAGGTCTTGGGATTTAACGGTGTTTGTGTTACTAGACCTCTACTGAGGGGAAACACACAGTGCAGACTCTTCTTGTTTCCTTGTTGTTTGGTTTTCTTTTTCCCCTGAAGGGAAGAAAGACAGAGGCTGTGTGGAGAACAATGAGGGAACGGGAAGCCTCTGTATCCTCTTCCCTGAATTGTATTTGAACTTACGAACAGGATTTGTGGCTCACTCAATGATAACTTAAAGCGAATACCTTTCTAGGCTGTCCCAGGCAAGTGATTGATACTCCACGGAGGCATTTAGTTGTTTATTTGTTTTCAAACATCATTTGTTTATTTTATGTGTTTGAATGTTTTGCCTTCATGCATGTAGGCTCACCATGTATGTGCCTGGTGCCCTTGGAGGCCAGAAGAGGACACGAGATCCTCTGGAACTGGAGTTATAGATAGTTATGAGTTGCCATGTGGGTGTTGGGAATCAAATCCAGGTTCTCTGCAAGAGCAGCAAGAGCTCTTAACAGCAGAACCCTTCAGTCCTTATTTATTTATTGTGCGTGTATCTTCCTGTGTACTGGTATGTGTGCACATATGTGGTAAGCATCTAATGGATGAAGACTAGCCTTGGGCATTCTCCTTAAGAATCCTGTCTACGTCTTTGTGACACTGTCTCTCGCTAGCTTGGAACTCATCAATTACTATAGCCTGACTGGCCAGTGAGTCCTAGGGGTTCTCATGTCTCATCACCCCCCAGTGATGGGACTATAAGCCTGTGTGAGCACGGCCAACATCTTTACGTGGGCTCTGGGAATGAAACTCAGGTCCTTGTGTTTTTAAAGCAAGCATGATACCAATTAAGCCACCCCTAACCCCACATGGGAGTATAGGAAGCACCAGGTGTGAAGTCAGTATCTTTAGGGTTAGCTTCCAGTAACAGAAAGACCTTGCTGTGCTGAGCCCGCATCCCTTTGATAACGGCATCCCTCTACAGGCCTCCATTTTGTATTCTGAGCCACACCGATCTCATCCGTTTTCTAATGAAAAGCTAACATTCTCCCCCGGCTAATGGCAAATGTGGCTTCTAACAAAGAAGGCTTATTTTTGTTTCTGTAGAAAAAAAAATGGCACTTACCCAGATCTCTTTTCCAGACACCTTGGGAAATGGTGCCTTCCAAAGGCAGACAGCTAAATCTTTTTCGGGGTGCCAGGTTGTTTTGGTGCCACATTAAAACCCACATGCTTCACTAAAGGGGCTGGTCTAATGAGTTTATTTCTCAGTCCAGGTCTAGCGACAGGGCCATGGAGTGACTTCATGGCCATCAGTATTGCTGACTAATGCCTGTATCAACACCTACCGCGGCCGCCACCGCCACTGCAGTGATTTTACGTTTAGTTTGATTTCTCCAGACAGAACTTTTCCACATCATTGGAACTAATTGAAGTAATGGAGAAATTACTCTGGTGCCAGAGCCCTCTTTATTTCGCCCACTTCCCCTTTGGTATTGAAAGACAACAATGCTCACAGACTCCCAGTGTGTTTCTTTAGAGGTAAGAGGTGGGGAAAGAATTTAAGAGTCAGAGGATGGGAAAAGAGTGCTGTAAAACCGTCTTCTGGACCCGACTGTTATACCCGTGAGCTCCCAGCAGTAGTGGCTTCCTGTGCAAGACCTGCTGCACAAGATTGGCTTCATCAGCATTCCATCACAGAGGTGGGAGGGGCTCGCAAGGCTCCACCCCTTCCTGGGGAGCTGTAGGCAGTTGACTGTTGATAGGGAGAGAAAAAAATCAAGTTCTTAGGATAGCCTAGCCACTAGTGCATCCTTCCTCGAGTAAATACCGCCGCCCCCGCACTCCAATCATGTTCATGACAACAAATCTAAATAAATACAGTGCAGCACAAAATAAAAAAAGACCTGAAAGTAGGAAGGGTTTGTTTCCCTGGGAGGGAGAAGGCCACAGGCAAGGTTAATAAAAATGTTTTTGGTCAAAAAAAATAATATATATATATATATATATATATATATGTGTGTATACATGTATATCTACGAAATTATTAAAATTTTAAATTTTAATATATTAAAATGTAGAAATGAACAAAAAAGAAGAGAATGTGGTCATGTCACCACTGAATTGTCCCTACTGTTAACCAACGCGAGCTAGCCACCAGGCACTCACCTTCCTGTCTCTCAACAAGCTGCATGCTCACACCCCATCCTGTGTGCCCCAGCTTCTCAGTGGGGTCTTGGGAATCCTTTCTGTTTGTTCCTGAGCCTGGCCCCGAGAAACCTTCTCCAGATCTCTGAAACAGCCAGCCGATGGAAAGAAACATTTTAAAGGAACACACTCCACCTTAATTATATGCATTGTCTGCCAATGTTTATAGTGTCTCACGGGGAGTTTAGAGGTAAGACCAAGTTGGCCCGGTATGGTTTTGATTAGGCGGATTTGTATAGAAAGTGGGCAGCGATGGTGCCTTTCGCTGGCCCCAGCCTCCCCCCCTTCCTCATGCTGCGTGTTCCTTACTCGAGACCGTGGAAAGGGTCATTCCCAGACAGCATGGTTTACCAAAAAGCCCGTGTGCTTGCCCAATGTCAACTAGAGTTGGGGGGCTCAGAGAGTATTTGGAGCTTGATTTCGGTAGACCACACTACACCTCTCCAGTGCAGGTCTTTGTCATCGTTGGATTGCCGGGCTTCCTCTGCAGAGTGGGAAGATGTGGGATCTTGGTAACCACAGCCAGTGGTCTGTTTTGGTATGTGGAGCCTATGGGGTGGGAGGGCCGTGGAGACTGATCAGGAGATGTGCATGTGTGTTAGAGATTGGAGAAAAACATCTACACATTCTAGAAATGATAGCTTTTGTAATATTCAATATACAAGTTTTATTGGTACCTTTCTCTGGTAACTTCTTTTTTTCCTCAGCAGGTAGTTTTGCATCTTTGCCTTTATCAATTGGTTCATCCAAGGCAGGTACCAGGAATGATGCAGTTCTGAGCAGCAGACTGTAATTCCAAGTCAGTACTGCCCAGGAGCTCTGGTCCTCTGGGAAAGCAATGGCCGTGGAGGCTCAGGGCTCAGAGGAGTGTTTTGCATTACTTGTGGGTTTTATTTCTTCACATGACCTATGACCCCTTTTGCAAAGTTAACTGAGGGTTGGCCTTTTTCAAACCAACTGCAGGAAATTGACCTTTGTGTTCACGCTATGTTAGGAACTGCCTGGAAGGAGAGTAAATCAGGAGGCAAAAATGGGGATTGTCTGGCCCTTCATTCCAGCTAGGCTGTGGCCCCATGGGAAAGGCTCACCGGGTGCCCGTGCAGTCAGAGGGGCTGTGTACTTGCAACATTGTTTCCCTACAGAATCAAGCCATGAGTCAAAATCCATAATGGGTACACAAAGCATCTCTCAAACGGATGTTTGAGCTGTACCTTTAATTTCAACCATGGTTCGGTCTCCGTGTTTAGCTGCTTTTCTGCTTTAGAGATATACACGGGACTCAAGGAATCTAACTCCTCCATTTGTCTGTCCGTCTGGCAGCTAGCAGGGATCTATTCTTCTGGAAGAGTGGAAGGACAGTCAAAAACAGCATATTCCTTTTGGGCTCAGCAATCCAGGGTTCAAAACTGGTTCCATAACTCATTTTCAGTTTATGAAAAATATATTAGGTCCTTGCATCTCAGTGTTTTATCTGGATGATGCAAACGTTTGCAGGAGACGATCCTGAGGGGGCGAATAGGTGAATTTCACTTTTCAAATGTTTAAATTATATTAGTTCTTTATGCATGTGCAAGTGTAGGTGTGTGTGTATCATACATGTGTGAGTGCGATGAGTGTGCACCCCAGAGCACACACGGAGGTCAGAGGACAACTTTCAGTCTGTTTTTACCTCTCACCATGTACAGGCAGGGTCTCTCTTTCTGTGGCTTTGATGTGAACTCTGGGTCAAATGACCCACAGGCTTCTGGATGACTCTCTGGTCTCCATATTACAGAACTTGTTTTGGGATTACAGGTGGGAGTTAGTGCATCTGCTGTGGGGTTTGTTTTTGTTCTTGTTTTTAAGATTTGCTTCTTTTTATTTACACGCACGTGTTTCGCCTGAAAGCGTGTTTATGCCCTGTGCACATGTTCCTGCCTGGGGCTGTGGAGGCCAGAAGAAGGTCTAAGAGCCTCTGGAACTAGACAGTTGTGAGCCTTCATGTGGGAGCTGAGAACCGAACTTGGGTCCTCTGCAAGAGCAGCCAGTTCTCCTAACCTCTGAGCCATCTTCCCAGCCACTGCACCCAGCTTTTTTTTTCCTTCCTTTTTTTCTTATGTGGGTTTGAGGGACTCAATTTATTGGCTTGTGTGGGAAGTACTTTTATTTCCTGAACTATTTTGTCAGCCTAAAGATACGTCTGCTAATGCCTCTATTGCATATTCTAGTCCTGTGCTTGGTGTGTGTGCACCAGAATCCAATTGCATGATGCTCCAATCCAATTCACAAGATTAAAGAATCTTGTGACGATCACACTCTTGAAGAGTTTGACAGCTTCTTCCATTTTTTTTTCCCTCTGAAGACAAGGAAGCCTCTGGCTTAATCCAGCATGGTTAGACACTCAATAGGAACTGAACTATTGTTTTTCAGTAGGAAGCAAGCACAAGAAATGGCTTCTCAAGACACACAGCTGGATTAAATAATTCTGGGTCAGAATCTCGATTTCACCATCTGGTGGGAAGGTCAGGCTAGGCTTACAGGGAGACTGTCCACCTCCCTGCTCAATCCCAGACAGGTACCTTAGCCCTGTCTCAGTCTGGATTCATGTTTGGTTGCTTGTCTTTGTGCATTGGTGCAATAGTAACAGAGCCCTCTGTATCTGCAGATTCCATATCTAGAATTCCAGCAGCTGTGAATGGAAAGTGTTTGGTGATGCTGGGGTCGGGGGTAGCCACTGCATTCGTACAGACTTTTTCTCTCGTCGTTCTTCCCTAAACAATACAGCATAACAGTCACAGCGAGCACGGTTTATAGGTATTGTAAACAGTCTGGAGCAACTTAAAATGTGCTAGAGGATGTGTTTAGGTTACATGCAAATAAACACTATACCATTGCCTATGAGGGTCTTCAGCACTTTTGTGTTTGCTACTTGAAGAAGGGTCAAGGTCCTGGACCCAACTTTTCAGGTTGGAACTGCAATATTCTTTTTTCCCCCTCAAAACCCTGTATATTTATCACTGTAAAATTTGGTAAAATAGGCAAAAGTGACATAAATTAAATTAAATTTTTTTAAAATTTTATTTTATTTTTGTTGTGTGTATACATATGTGTGTGGTGAGAGAAAGAGAGTGGGAAGAGAAAGACAGTGGAAAGAAAGAAAAAAGCGAGAGGGGGAAAGAAGAGAGAGAGGAAGAGAGAGAGAGGAAGAGAGAGAGAGAGAGAGAGAATAGGAGGAGTGTTAACAGAGGTCAGAAGAGGACATTGCAATCTCTGGCGCTGGAGTCATTGTCTGTCATGAGCTGCCCAGCATAGTTGCCAGGAACTGAATTCATGGCCTCTGTAAGAGCAGTGCATGTTCTTAATCACTAAGATATTTTCTTAGCCCTAAAATAGAACCTTATGTTCATTCTAATTTTAATCGAAAATTGAAGTATAGAAAATCACCTTCCCAGCAATTTAATTATGTTAACAAACCACTCAAAAACGAAATAATAGGGACTGAAGGGGTAGTTCACACGTTAGGAGCACTGACTGCTCTCCCAGAGGACCTGGGTTCAATTTCCAACACCTGTATGGCAGCGCACAACCATACATAGCTCCTGTTCCATTTGATCCCATATCCTCTTCTGTACTCCACGGGTACCAGGCATGCAAGTGGTATAGACAAACATGCAGGCAAAACATACGTATAAAATGAAGGCTAAAAAATTTACAAAGGAATAAAAAGCAAAATAATTATAGAGAGTCTTGATGAAGTCATAAATTTCAAATATAGTGATTCAAACTTGATTTCCAGTGGTGAGAGAATAAACATCAGACACAACAGTTAAAAATGGCTAGGGGAGGAGAAGCAGCCAAAAGGCAATTCAGTGTACAGCCTAAGATCCCTAATAGTTATGCAAAATGAGGAAGCTAGATTGGACCTGAGTTCAAATTTCTACCCCAACATTTTCTATATCAGTCAGCTATGGCTGTGTAACACACATGCCCCATATAAGTAGCTTAAGACCACAACTATTACACACAGGTCTACTAGACATGTCTATAGGTTGGGTTAGTTTAGCTCATCTTGGCTGGGTTTTCTCAGGAGTCTACTGTTGACTTGAAGACCAGCCAGGTTCAAGCAAAGTCTCAGATGGTCCATCCCCAAGCCTGGTGTCAATTAGTTGGCTGAGTGTTGTTCCATGTGATGGATGTAGCTGGGACAACTGTGACTGGTTACTAAGCCTTCTATGCCAGCTGTGTTGACATGGTAACTAGAAGAAGTGTTGTTACACAGGGTAGCATGGGAAAGATCTTAAATACCAAGCTGTGGACTGTCACCTCATTTCTCGGTCACACTCATATTCAGTGATACCGAGAATGATAAAATATATCTACTTGGAAAATGAAAAAAAAAAGTTCAACATTACCAACCATCTGAGATTCACTAATAAAAACTACATTGAGATCCTAACTTAACCCAGTCAGAATGAGTATCATGTAAGAAGCAAATGACAATAAATTCTGACAAGGATGCAGAGAAAACTGTGATACACCTCTCCTAGGGGGGATGATTATTCCACTATGAATATTCAGTATGGGAGATCGATATGGAATGCCCCTCTGTATGCTGTGAATTACATTTTATTACCATTGGTTAATAAAGAGACTCATTTGGTCAGTATTCAGGCAGAATGGAGCCAGGTGAGAAATACAAGCAGAGCCACAGGGGGGAAAAAAAGGCAGAGTAAGGGAGCCACCAGAGAAGTAATATGTGAGGCAACAAAGTGGTAAAATATGGAAATGGTTTAATTTAAGTTGTAAGAGTTAGTTAATAATAAGCATGAGCTAATAGACCAAACAATTTGTAATTAATATTAAGCCTCAGAGTTGTTATTTGGGAACTGGTAGATGGGAGAGCAACCTCCAGTTACAGGAGATATCTGTCGCCGCTCTACTACTCTGATAAAAAAGCATTGACAAAGGCAGGATACAGAGGAAAGGGTTGGGTTTACGTGCGTTCACAGTTTCCGAATATAGAGTTCATCAGTGTGACAGTGGGAAAGTCCAGCAGCAGGCAGGCAAGGCGGCTTGAGCAGCAAGCTGGGAGCTCACGCCTTAAAACACAAGCACTAGGCAGGGAAACAGTGAGAATGACATGAATCTTTGAAACCCCCCAAACCCATCCCCAGTGACCTACATACTTCCTCCAGCAAGGACACCATTCCTAGGCCTCCCCAAATAACGCCACCCTTTGGGGACCAAGCATTTAAGCCTATGGGCGATAGTCTCATTTAAAGTACCACAGGAGGTTCAAACTAAACAAATAACACCAGCCGTAACAACACCAACCCTAAAAGTAGAACTACCAAATGAGTCAACTATACCTGTTCCTGGGTATCTAATTAAAGGAATCCATGACAGTGTATCACAGAGACACTTTAACATGGCTTTGAGCCGCACCTTTAGTAACCACTCCAGTGTAAGGAGGTGCAACAGAAAAGCGGTCCAAACTCTGATGTTATAAGCATGTCGTCACTGGGCCCAGCCCTCTGATTCAATTCAGCAACACTGCCAGTATGAGCAGAGCAACAGGGGGCTTTTGCTCACCCGTGAGCTTGTGGGCAGATGTTTACACAGTGGAGGGCATGCCCTAAGATAATGGTAACCATTATCATGAACGCCTAGGCCACTAAAACATATTTATCATAATTATCGAGTATTATGCATTATTCATGGTTTTATGTTCTATACTTGCATATGCCTGCCAGCACCATGGATTTGTTCACAGAAGCATTGTGATGGCCATGTGAGTATTACATTACAGGATGCCCTCGGAGCAGCTGCAGTGCCATTGGGCCATGGGAATTCTTTTGTCTCCATTAAAATTTTATAGAACCGCTACTGTGTATGTTGTTCATTGTTGACTAAAATGACTGTATTCGGATACTGTGTCCCGGACCTTATTTTGGAAAGGAGTGCTATAAAATATGATTAGTGCCTCTTTGGTGAGTTATACTTATTTCTGCTTGTTATTATTTTCCTTTGATGATAAAAAATGGATATGTATTTTTAAAGAAAGACAAAGGTGGGCCTAGAGAGATGGCTCAATATTTAAAGGACATTTAAAATTTTGGTCCTACAGAAAACCAACATTTTGGCTTCTAGCGCCTACTTGCAGTAACTCACAGCTACCTGTTACTGTGGTCCCAGAGGCATCAGAGACTTTGCTTCTGGCCTCTGGGGGCACCTGCCTTCATATGCACACACACACACACACACACACACACACACACACACACACACACACACTAAAAAAAGGAGTGAGAGTTAGGGGAGTTAGTAAGTTGGGGGAGGGTGCACTCAAAGACATTTCTGCTGTTATTATTATCTAAGTCACCATCTCCTGTAGCACAGGCTAGCCTCACACTCACTATTTAGTCATGAATGATGCCCCTGGCTCCGCTTCCAAATGCTGGGTGTTCTGTTTGCTATTTTCTTACCGCCCTTCTGTACTCTTTGATAAGCAGAACAAATAAGCCTTAATCAACTAGCAAGCACAGAAGCTAAGCCAGTCGAAATGGTCAGGAGCCTGGTAGGGGTGGAGTGGATCCTGGGGCTGGAGTAGCCGATATTTTCAAACTCTGTCAGTGTTTTAATAGCTTTGCTGTTATCACTTCATAATGGCCCACATTTGGGACCGTTTACGGCTAATGGACACGTGTTGAGAGGTGTATGTAGGATGGTACGTCATGCAAAAATGCAAGCTGAATGTTTGATTTTGCCCAACCTAGAACGTACACCAGAAGGGAGACTCCATCCCTGTTGCGTTAAGTGCTTCCAGTCAAGGTCAACAGACGCCCACACTCACTGCTGCCGCTTTCACACCTAGGGAAGTTTTCCTTTTGAGAAACGGGTCCATCAAGACGCCAATGTCGTAACAATATTTTAAATCACTCGTGTTCTATAGGGCCCCGGTCTTCGCCTGAAAGCAAGACATGATCCTTTTAGTTGGGACATGTTGACAGTGTCCCTCCGGCATCCATCTCACTATCTGGATCTAGCCAGGAATTACAGAGAAACCCCTGTGTCTTATTATAAAATGCAAAAATGTTTTGCATTTTTAATAAGGGTTCTTTATTTTTGCTACTGCTTCTAGGCGAAATGGATTCTTTGGACATGAATTTGGCCATTTTCAATGAGAAAAGAGAATTATGGCTGGAATTCAGATGAATTCTCCACTCCCCCCCCTTGAGAGAGATATAGGAGTCTCCCCTTCTTCTGTACAAGGATAGCAATAGCTGTAGCTTGAATTCTGCTTGATCTTAATAATAAAAACATGGAATCCGGTTTGAGGGCAAAACCTGAAAGATCAGAAAAGCAGAGTAGCCAGTCGCTAGAGAGACCTTTTACCTCTACTAAGTCCTCAGACAAAAGTGGGCAAGATTCTGTCTCTATGAAACCTTGGACTGAATCCTGAGCTCCTGTCTCCTCCCACCTTATATTCTTCTCTTCACCCAGCCATATCACTTCTGTCTTCATCTCCCTTAGCGCTGGGATTAAGGGTGTGAGTCACCACCACTTGGTTCTGTTTCTCTTTTACACTGACTCAATCTTGTGTAGCCCAGGTTGACCTTGAACTCACAGAGATCCTTCTACCTCCATCTCCTGGGAGTGCTAGGATTAAAGGCTTGCCCGCCAACACCTGCCTGACCTCTATGGCTAATTAGTGTGGCTAGCTCCACACTCCGATCTTCATGCAAGCTTTATTTGTTAAAGCACAAGTAAAATGTCACCACAAACGGCAGCTGATTCATTTGGGGACAATTGGGCACCTATTTAAGATGCTTTCATGTTTTGACCTCTTTCTTCCTCAGGAAAATCTGTTAGATGGGTATGCGGCATGAAGTTCAAGGAACCTGGTCCCATTCTTTGTGTGACCAATTTGTAAATTGTACACCTGTGTTCAGCCAGGGACTGGTTTTGGAATTCCTGCATGAATACATACATACACAATCTTCAAATTTTGGAGTATACAAACTCATATCCATGACCAGGGAGCTGGTGCAATGGCAGAGCCAGGCTTTGACCTAGCTATTTGGTCACAAGAGATGGCTGGCATTTAAGAGCATGCAGAATAGCACTCAGAGTTTGTCTGTGTCTGTGGTGATGATCTCATGCTATGGTGTAATAGAACTCAGCACGATCCTGTGAGTAGCACCAACTTGGTTCTGCCTTTGAACTTCAGTCAATTCTACAAGGCTCCGTTTGGATGCCATCCAATTTACTCGAGCTTTCCTAAAGCTCAGTGGAAAGAATTTACTTTTCTAGCTATCAGTTTATCTCCCCCTTTCTTTCTTTACATCCAACAATTCCTGCCTTTTCTAATTATCACAGACTTCAGAGGCAAAGAAGGAAAGGAGATCATTTAAGAAGAATACAGGGCAGGAAGCGAGGTGTAGCTGAAGTCAGAGACACTTTTTTGTTGCTGGTCTCAGTGATGTTTTTTGCCCCCTCCTCATGCATTTAAACAGATTCAAGGCAAATGCCAGGCATGAGGAGTATTTAAAACATATCCGAGGTTTGGTCCCTATGGTCCTATGTCAGTCCAGCATCTCTTCGTGTTTGGGGGATTTGCACTTTCTTTTGGAGAGCTGCCATCACTTGGATGGCTCAGGGACTGTCCATCTAGAATGGGGGTGACCACATGTCTCAGTGTGGCTATACATTGTTGTTCCAGTAAATTAAAAATAGCATCCTTTCGCTTTCAGGAGGATTCTGCTTTGATCTGGGTAACTAAAATGGTAACCCTTGGTAACATTTTCCCCTGAATAATGTACCCCTTCGTTTTGCATTGTTCTGTGCCCCAGCCCTCTTCCTACTAAGTTATAATTTGTCTTGAGGAAGGAGTGGGAAATATACCCCTACAGGAAGCAGTGGGTAGCACTGCAACCCTCAGAAAGATCCTGACAGGGCAGGAACATGGGGCCTCCTTTATCCTCTTGCACTGGAAACACATTTGAGGGGTTCCTGTGAGGTGTGATGGTACACAACTATAATCTCAGAACTCAGGGCGGCACATCTCTGAATTCGAGGCTAGCCTGGTCTACTGAGTGATTCCAGGCTGGCCAGAGCTACACAACAAGACTCCATCTTAAAAAAAGACTCTGTTTAGTTTTCAAAAGATTTTATTATATATATATAATATATATATTTAATTATTTAATTTAGTTTTCTTGTGTATGGGTGCTTTGCCTGCATGTATGTTTGTGTATCTCATGTGTGCCTAGTTTTCCCAACGGCCAGACGATGACATCAAATCCCTTAGAACTGGAGTTATATAGACAGTTGTGAGAAACCCTGTGGGTGCTGGGCATCAAGCCCAGATCCTTTGCAAGAGCAGCCAGTGGTCTTTTATCAACTGATTCACCTCTTTAGCCCATATTGTCATTATTTTAGAATTAAGCACATCTGTGTGTATCTCTGTGCGAGTATGGGCACCTGGCTACGGTTGCCCTCAGAGGTCAAAAGATGTCAGATTCTCCTAGAGGTGAAGTTACAAGTATCTGTGAGACACTGACCACAGGTTCAGGAAGCCAAATTTTGGCCCTCTTCAAGAGCAGCCACCCCTCTTAATATCTTTCCATTTCCCAACATAATTTTTGATGTCCTATGTACATTGGCCAAACTCTGAACAATTGTTATCAGTATCATTTTAGTCAGAGGCCCTCCCTGAAAGGGGGGTCAGCTGGGGAGGAATCAGACAAAAATTCCAGCTGTGTATATCCCAAGTATGCCAGTCACATGAGTATCTACTGAGTGACAGGCTTTACTGAAGGACCAGGCTGTGAATGACTAGCTTGCAAATCGGCTTAAAAGGGTACCAGGAAGGGACAGCGTTCCACGGCGAGGGGGATGTGAAGGAGCTAAAGCCACTTAAAGACCTCCACGCTTGCAGGTAGAAGGCAGAGAATCCAGCAAAGAACGCAGTCCCCATGAGGCTGCTAACCCAAGGCTAACGTCTAAAGGGTGTTCTGAGATGCATTTCTGAACTGAGCACTGTCAACATTTGGGGCCAACCAGTCCTTTGTATGTCCTTCCTGTGGACTGTAATTTACCAGTACCCTTGGTCTTACTCCCTAGTTTCCAAAGCAGTCTTTCTATTTTGTGAACAAAACGTGTGTGTGTGTGTGTTTGTGTGTATAGGTGTATAGGGAAGGCTGTGTGTATGTGTGTAGGGGGTAGTAAAACTGTCCACTTGAGAATGACTAATTAAATCATTTCTGGGCACTCAGAATCAACTAAAAGGTTGTGTCTGCCCATGGGCTATTGTATCAATTTAACTTTCATAGCTGGTGGATGCCACGTTTCTTCAGGGGACCAAGGACTGAGTACTTCTTCAGCTCCCCAGACTGACAGCTGTAGACCCTTCTGAAGCTGTTTGCTAATGTAATGTCAACAACTCCTGGGTATATAGTCCGTGTGGGGCTTGAGATGATTCCAACTGATTCATTAGCTTGGAGAAATCGCAAAAACTTTCCCACCTGGGATTTCTTGGCATCTGCTGTCATCTCCACAGAGATCCCCCAAGCCACTGTTCCAAATGCAGACCTGAGCAAGATGGCAGGGGTGGGGTGGGAGGTGGGGGTGGTGTGGATGATGGAGTTCTCGGCTTCTTCCGACTCCTTCCCGTGCACTTTGCAGAGAGATGCCTGGCTAGTTACAGGAAGGGAGATCATTCATTAAAGGTCAGATACAGGCAAGCTTAGAGGAGTGCCATCCTGGCTTATGGTCTGACATGAAAAGATCTAGAAGGGAAGGGTGGGAGGGGAGGGGCTAGGCAATATTTTATGGGTCATTTACATGTAGTCCTCGCCTCCCAAGATCCAATAAGGCAGATCCTCCCCCTACTCCCCAACACACACACACACACACACACACACACACACAAACACACACACACACACCAGCATGTTCCTTTGGCTGAGTAACGCTGGGCAGGCTGGGGGCTTTCAATCTTTCTTTGCTGCCGCTTTTCTTACCTATCAGCCTCTGGAATCTTTGATTCCATCCTATTCCCTCTTTTGCCATCTCACTATGTTGCTAATGGCTCTTCCTTTCCTAAAGCCCCTCTTCCCCCCTTTCCTTTTACTGTTCAGGGTTCAAGGGCAGGACCCGCCCTTTCAAGAACAGAAATTTTGTTGACGCTTTTAATGAAAGGTTTATCTCATTGTTAGGTCTCAAGAAAATACAAGATGAAGACTGCTCATTTCTGTCTCCTTTGAAGCCATTTGGAGTCTTTTAAGTTATTATCGATAGCATTTCCCTCAATAGGTCCAAACCCATGTTCTTCATAAAGATAAAACTTGGGAAAGTTTACTAAAAACCCAAAGGCCACCTGCCCGCGGACCTGTGTACAGTTTTGAAACTCCTCCACGCTCCCTGCAGCTCTTAAGCTAGCAGCATCTTTAGGGTGCAGTATTTCTTCAGCATCTGAGATGATCACCACAGGAAAGGCTATGACTACTACTGCTGTGGTGCGGGAGGCTCCTCGCTTTCCCAGCAGAATGTCCCCGAGCCCAGGGCTCTTTGCCAACCGTTTCTTTCTGCATTATCTGCACCAGGAGGCTCTCAGGCTGAGGAGTGCCACTGTCCCCCTAACTGTCCCCAGAGACTTGCTGTTCTCTTCAAGGGAAAGTTAAGGATTTAATTGTGTGTCTATGTGGGATACATAATGAATGAGTCTGAATAATTCAAGACAGGATGTGAAGAGGATGCAGCTAACACCTGGGCTGGACAAAGATGTCTTTGGTTGCTCCAGGGGGAGGGGACCTGGGATCTTCGTTTCACCATATTGTGTTCCCAGCTGCATAGGGTCTAAATGACAGGGGCGAGCTCTTTTACATTTGTCAAAGACAACTATGGCTGTCTAGATGTGTGTGAGTGTGTGCGTGCGTGCGTGCCTGCACCCACCAGACATCCTTGCCAGGAGGAAATTTGAGAACAAATCTGGCGCCTGAAAAAGGATGCTGGTTTTGTGTCTCATGACTTAACCTCAGACTTGGGCCTGAGAAAAATATCAAGCGAGAGGAATTCTTCTCTAAGCTTTTATGATAATGGTAAGAAAATGACTCCCCACGGAGTTCAAAGAGGCTTTTCATCTGGATACTGGGGCAGGATCTTTGCTGGGGGGGGGGCGCGGACTGGCATTCTGTCACTCTGGGAAAAGAAGGAAACAACAAGGTCAGAGTTCTGATTTACCTGGAATAACCCCACACTGAAGCTCTGTGGGGAAGACCATGCCATGACCTCTCTGCAACCCAAAGATGCTACACTTTATGGAAGAAGATATAGATTTAACAGGGGCCGAGAGTTCTGGTTTTTTGTCAAGTCTCAGAAAGTACAAGGATGAAGAATTAGAATTCTTTCTAAATATTATTACAGGCATCTTAAAGGGGCATCTTGAGTCATCATAGTGTTTATTAAAAAGAAGAGGTGGCGCCCCGACTGCCGGCACGGATCAAGAGATGAGGATGTGATCCTCTACGTGCCTGGGGAGAGGACTTGGTGTCTAATAACATTTCTGTGAAAGTTTTAAATTTCCTTCGTGTGCATAGAAAGCTGGACATGACCACATGTTCCTGTGGCCCCGGGGGTGTTGTCCTTAGAGACAGGTACATCATTGGAGATTGCTAGCTATCAGCCTAGCTCGAAGTTCGGTGAGAGAGGCCTTGTCTCAGGAATAAGCAGAGAAAGAGACAGCAGGACACATGACATCCTCTTCTTCCCTTCCCTTCCTTGCTGCATGAGTTCTGTCCTCAACCTTTTTTTTTTTTTTTTTTTTTACTAGTGTTGCTACCCAGGGTTGTGAACAAATGTACATCCTCAAGCCATAGAGGATTCCGTTGGGCTCCTGTACGTCCTAAGCACCATCTCCTGGGCCAATCTTTATAAACATGAAAGTAGTCCTGGAGGACACAAGACGTCTCAACTAGATCTCAACTAGATTACCTTGACAGCATGATACACAATGTGATTTCGAGAGTAAACTCAGATTACTTAAAAGATTACTCATGTCTGCAAATGCCTGTGCCTGGATGAAGGTCATAGTGGCCCCAGTTCACATTCATCTGAACCGAGCAATGACCTGTGTGACATTAAGGGCAGGTGTTAGCCATTAAACAGCAGGCACATTTCAGAGACAAACTCCTCCTTCAGTCCACTTCTGCGTCTGTCTGTTTCAGCTTATAGTCCTTGAAGAAACTAGCCAAGAACTAGCCAAGATCACCAAGCCATGCTGACTTGTTATTTTAGGCAACCTAAAGTCAACATGACTCATTATTTTGCCCACCGTTGTATGACCTTACGTGAAGCATGCCCAGGAGTGTTCTTGTTTCTTTCTTCTGAGCATTAAAAATAAAGATGCATTTTTTTTCAGATGTGTACATAAGATGTGTCTGTTTATGGTCCCGTGCACAGGAGTGCAGTGTGCATATGAAATGTCTGTTTATGGGCACGTGCCCATGAGGAGTGCAGTGCTTGCAGAGGTCAGGAGAGTGTCTGAAGTTTGAGTTTGAGGCTTTTGTGAGTTCCCAGCCTGGGTCTGGGGAGCTAAACTCAAGATCTCTGGAAGAGCAGCAAGTGCTCTTAATGCCTAAGTCATTTATGCAGTCCGCCATCTCACCTCTGTGAACATATTATCTCTGGTACTGAGCTGACCACATCTAGAAAATGTGGCCTTCTTGGAGGCACCATGCAGGCTTCCAAGGGAAGGGAGCAACCGAGAGTCTTACCCACTATGAGGCCTATGAACCGCAAAAAGACCAGTATGGCACCTAACCTTAAGGGAGTAGGAGTGGTACACATAACTTGGCAGTAACCAACAGCATTTTAACTGGACACAAGACCCTCTAAAAAGAGAAAAACCATGTTTACCTAACCGACTTCCTGGGTCTTAAGAAGTCATGGATCTTGGAGAATCTCCAACCATCACTTTATGAAATCAGCAGAATTCCTCACGGTGCTCTTGGCTTTTACCTTTTTTATTTTTTTTAAATTTATTTATTTATTAAAGATTTCTGTCTCTTCCCCGCCACCGCCTCCCATTTCCCTCCCCCTCCCCCAATCAAGTCCCCCTCCCTCGTCAGCCCAAAGAACGACCAAGGTTCCCTGCCCTGTGGGAAGTCCAAAGACCACCCACCTCCATCCAGGTCTAGCAAGGTGAGCATCCAAACTGCCTAGATTCACACAAAAGTGGAGTTTCCACCCTTTGAAAGAAACTTCCCTTTGCAACAGATAGAGACCGTTACAGAAAGACCCAACCCAACCGTGTGCAGAGAACAAGAGATCTGTGTGGTGACTCGTTCCAGCTGAAGCAACTTCAACTTCACCACAGATCCTGTGCGTGAGACTTCGAGGATCATTGCAGGAGGTGGGGGCAGAGAGAAAGAAATAGCTAGAGGCACAGGAAGGGTTTCGTGAGACTGTGTCTTCTAGAAATGTCAGAGAAGCTACATTCAAAATGTCTCATCAACAGGGCTGCCTAAACACGATCAGAACAAGGATGGCACCAATAGACACACTAACATGAAGGTGGAGAATCTCATGGGCTCTCAAGGCTAGACAAAGAACTACAGGTAACTAAGGAGTGCTGAAAGCAGAAGACATAGTCTTCCTAGAGAAGAGTTCCCTTGCCCTTCCTTGGTTATCCAATACCAGGTTTCAGCCCTGAAATCATATACATATGAGTAACGTAATAGGACTGAATGGGTTGCATTTATATATTTAGGAATATATATGTGTTAATCATTATAAAGTATGAGACCATGAATTTGAGAAAGAATAAAGGAGGAATATCAGAGGAGTTGGAGGGAGAAGGGGAAGGGAGAAATGATGAAATTGTGTTATAATTTCAAAAATTAAAGAAATAAACAAAAACGTGTCTTACTTGAACTATGACCTTTTATTGGGAATGCTCAAAAAATGTGCCCACCTCTAATGTGCTTTCCTATGTACGTATCAACTCCTGAAAGAAGGGGTGTATTCTTTCTTTGGGGGGATGACACCACATTGGCGCTCTCCAGTGCTGGTTGGTCTTTTCATGCAGTGAGATGTCAAAGCACCATGCTTGGTTATACAGACTGAGGAAGCTCTTGGGTTGGCAAGAATCAATGGCAAAATACAGAGAGAAGCTTCTGGCATTTTAGATGTGGTCAGAGCTAGCTCCTGAACCTCTTTCAGCGACTCCTGTGAAAGGCTTCCAGCCTTTTACAAGTCTCCGCAGTGGTCCTGAACAAGCAAAGCCCACTGAGGGAGAGACAGGGAGGAAAGTGGATTGGTACTCTGAGCTGCCTCCTCCTTGGGGTCCTGTGTGTGCACCCCATAGGAGACTCCTGGGATGTAGTGTGTGCAAACTAGTGACGGTGTGTTTTGGGGTTGTGGTTCAGAGGCTGCATCATTGGGGGAAAAGCATTCAGTAACCTTCCTCTATAGCAGTGCTGCTCAACCCGTGGGTCACGGCCCCCTGTAGGTGGGGTCACGTATCAGATAGCCTACATATCCGTTATTTACAGGAGCAAATTTACAGTTTGAAGTAGCGATGAAAATAATAAGGAATATGAGGTACTAGGTGTTGGAAAGATTGAGCATTAAATTTTGAACTTAAGGGAGAACACAGACATCTTGCGCTTTCAGAGAGCTGACATATCAGAGACTGTCTGGCAGAGTTGAGATTGTGGTTCATGTCTATTAAAAAAAAAAAACTATGACCAGCCGGGCGGTGGTGGCACACGCCTTTAAACCCAGCACTCGGGAGGCAGAGGCAGGCGGATCTCTGTGAGTTCGAGACCAGCCTGGTCTACAGAGCTAGTTCCAGGACAGGCTCCAAAAGCCACAGAGAAACCCTGTCTCGAAAAAAAACCAAATAATAATAATAATAAAATAATATAAAAAAATAAAAAAAAAACTATGACCCACCTCAAAGTGACTAAGTTCCCTCCTATCCTCAGACAGATCAACAGATTGAACCATAGACCGGAGGAGAAAGCCAGTTTTCCTCCCTCGTGTATTGAGTTGGCGGCAAAGCCCTAGAGCACCCATCCATCCCTAGACTCAGTGGACATTTCCTCAATGGCCTCCAATTTGATCTTTATCCTCTCTACTGAAATGATTTGATCACTTCCACTTTAAATGGATTCTTGTGATTTACAAAAGAAACAAAGGTGTGTGTGTGTGTGTGTTTGGGGGGGGGGGACGACCAAATCAGACTAATGTTCCAGAATTCACATCTGCAAAACGTTTCCTCTCGGTCTGTCACGTGCAAAGCAACTGTAAGAATTAGACTTAGCACCACCACAGCCAAGATCCCCAAATGGGAAGTGTGGAAGCCCCAAGACGGAAGAATCCACCTGCTACAGTCTTTTTCATTCTCGTGCTGTGTGGAAGAAAGAGAAATAAAAGAAAAAAAAAAAAACAAAACAAGACTTCGTGCAAACACCAGAACAAAAGTAGTTTGCTGGTGAAGGGAGGGGAGTTTTAGGAG
The DNA here is from genome assembly GCF_014885135.2 of Alexandromys fortis. NCBI lineage: Eukaryota > Metazoa > Chordata > Mammalia > Rodentia > Cricetidae > Alexandromys > Alexandromys fortis. Next base: position 5,380,538 of record NW_026067918.1, on the reverse strand, counting down.
GGGGAGGGTAAGGGAGGAGGAAGGAGAGAGAGAGCCTTAATGGTATATTGTTTTCTGAGCTCTACCAATTAGCAAACATCTCTTATAAAAGAAAGAAAGAGGGGGGGGGGGGAATTCCATGAACTGAAATAGCCTCAGTCAGCTGTGGGCACTCCGGGCTTCTGCTAGCAGGCTTTCATCCCCCCCCCCCCCCCCCCCCCCCCCCCCCCCCCCCCCCCCCCCCCCCCCCCCAAGCCCTGGCCCCCACAGCAGTCCAAGTGCAACCCGGGGGCTATTGTCATGCTGATGAATCAGCCCCCGAGACTGGATTCTCCCACTGCCTAGGGAGACATTCCCACCGCTCTGGGGCTCATTCAAGCCGAGCTGAATTGCCCTGAGAATAAAAGACCCAGCCTTAATTAACCAGTGCTCTCTCTTGCTCCCAATCACAGCTTGATTGTGCCCTAGCCTGCTCCTCCCGCTAGGAGAAAACACCAGGCCTCCTGAGGCAGCCACAGCAAGGGGAACGTAGGGATCCCCTTAGGGAGCTGGAGTTGGTCCTGTCCTGTTTTGGAAATAGAACATCACAGGGTATTATACCCCTGTATCGCCCGTGTTCTGGTTTTTGGAAAGAAGCAAACACTAGTGCCTGTAATTTCTTTGCCCCATCCCTGGGATCCACCCACTGTTCAAGGCTCTGGATAGGAGTCTTTCTGAGCGATTTACAGCCCTGTCGAGACTTTATTCCCAGCGTTGTTTTTATTTCATTTAGTAGTTCCTGATCCTATTGATACCATTAGAAAAAAAAATACCTGTGTCCATCTACTGAGTGATTGGTGAGGAATCAATATTATCTCTATCTTTTCAACCTTTGCCATTTTTTCTCTCCACAGTCCCTAAAAGCCATAGCCAGTAGCAAATGGCTTGATTTCTAGTAGATGAACATGGTCCTTTCTGATTACTAAGGGAAGGATGGTCTTCACAGCATACCAGGCTCACTTGAGTTTAGATTTGCTGTTCCTTTGTTTCCGTGGTGGGTGGTTGGTGGGCTCCCTGGGATTAACCCTGAGGATTGCTTTATGTTAGGTATGAACTCATCCACTGTGTTAGAGTGTGAAAATTGGGTGAGGACATTTGAAATCACTGTGGACAGTTATGAGCAAGGAGGTCAGTGGGAGGGGGGACAGGGGTGAGAAGGTGGCATTCCCATTATAGCTCATGAGTGTTCTGTTGGCTTAGGTCATCTAGAAGGGTTCATCATCTAGCTGGGAGTCCCTTGATGGTGGTTATGGCTTAGGGGGGCTACCAGGGTGTTGCATTCTGTCGGGAACGAGTGTACTGCTAGCTTGTGTGTGTGGACTGGGGTGGGGGGGGGGTAATGGATGGCAAGACTCCCATTGCCCCTGGAGTCACTGAGGGTGCTGCTGGCTGGAGCAGGATGGCAATGTGGAAAAGTCAGTCACTTTGAGAGGATACTCCGTCTCTAGCTTCTCTCTTTCCTGGCATTGTCTACACTGCAGGCTGCTAAGTCCTTCCGGCCGTGATTACTCTCTATACCTTGCCTCAGGAGAGTTAGAGACAGCCTCTAAATACTTCCCATAGGAGGTGGTAGTTCCAGGAGAGGAATTCTTAGCATGGTTGTAACCATCAGGTGTGCTGTTTCGGGGGTCAGAGATCACAGCCTGCTATTGTTCTGGGGCATCCCTTTGTAAAGCCGATGCTGAGAGGCCATTTGTTTCCTGTGTGCATTATTTGAACGCCGCAGAATGTGTCATTGTCTTGTGTCATGGGTTCTGCTTCTCACTAGGCTTCTGTATTTGTTACTTCTGTCATTGTGGGGATAAAGAATGAACATCCTGGAAGAAGACTGTTTGAACTGTCTTCATTTCATGGTGGAAAGGAGTGGTGGCTGGTGTCCGTCCTTCATGGCAAGAGTGACCTGTTAAAATCTAAACAAAGAAGCAGAGGCTGGGCCAGTCTGTAACCCTCTTGTCTGCCAGCCCCTCTCCAGCTAAGCTCTACCTCCTGCAGGTGCCCCAAGTTCCCTAAAGAGCACTACCAGCTGGGGGCCAATGCTTGTCTCTACTTCCCTGGTGAACCCCCACCCCATGATCTGCCTATCTCTACTTCCCTGGCAGAACCCCCGTGATCTGCTTGTCTCAGTACCCATCTGGGATCACAGAGTATATCACCATGCTTAGCTTTTTGTTTGGGTGTTGGGGATGTGAGCTTGTTTAGCTTGTACATCAAGTATTTAACCAACTGAATCATTCCCAGTGCTGCAGAAGCATCCACTTTTAGAAGAGCCCAATTTATAAATAAGGCAGGAGTCGAGAACTTTGCATATCAAATATTGTGATCTTGCCTGTATTCCCTCACCTCTCTCTGCTTATGCCAATATTACATAGCTTGTCTTCCAAAGCCTAGGTCATGTTATTATCATATTGTGAACATTTGCAATAGTGATCAGACATAGCGGACACTCAATACATGCTCAAGGATGAAGACAAATGATGATCTCGATTCTCACTGCAGAGAGTACCAGTCTCACTGGGCTTGGTGATGTGTAGAGATGCTGCAAGTAAAGTCATAGCTATTCGGTTTTTTAAGGTCCCTTGATATGCACACTTTGGAGCAACTGGGAAGGCCCATTAGTGTATGAAGGGATAACAGGGTGCCAAACAGCAGTTACCACTGACAGTCTCAATACCCACTCTGTACTTACCCCAGGAACCAGATATAGTCCCATGGAGCTTTCAGAGAACCAAACAGTTTTCACCATCCCATCAAATCAACCAGTGCAGTTGTAAGTGAAGATTCCTGCTATGTTTGACTTACATTGAGCCAGACATTTTTCCCCTTCTTGAACCAAGGAAACTAAAGAGGCAAATAAATCCTTAAGGGGAGGAGGGAAGATAGCTCAGCTTTCTAAGTCCCAAGTTAGAAACGGGGAGACTCCTCAACTCTTTAAAGTTCAAGTTACAGCCATGCTGGTTTTCCCTTTCATCTGTTTAGAGATCAATTGTGTTGCACTTGGTTTATAGTGTGAGAATTTTCTAAATCAGGACTTAAAACACCCAACGATCCAAAGATGTTTGTTTCTGTGTAGGATGTTATGAAGCTCTGGGGATAATTTTTTTTCCCCATTAGAAAGTGGTTAGCTATAATTTCCTTGGCTCCAATTTCTGGTCCTTGACTGAAATGTTGAAAGAAATAGAGGACTGTATTATCCCGTAGTATATTAGACACTTAATAAAACCCAGAGGATGGGAGCCCTCCCTGCACCCAGGTGAGTGCTGGACACCGTGCGGGGAAGTTGGCTAAAGGATGGGGTGGCACAAACATGAGACTTTCAGAGTGGGGTTCAGCTACATGTCTATAAAAATTGATCTTAGGATGTTGTGACCTCTGAGGATTGACACTGGAAACTATACTTGTTTATTTCCTGTGTGTTTTCAGATGAACAGTGCTCACACCAATGCTTAAGTATCTAGAAGGAACCCAACAATGGGCCAATGAATGATTTTTGGATTGTTGAAAATATAGAAGAAATAATTCACACCTTTAATAGGCAGGCTCCAACTGATAAAGAATAAGACTATTGCATATTTGGGTAAAAGCAGGTTGAAAAACAAGCCATAATGAATGTGGCTTATACATTAAAAATGGGGGGGCATAATGTTTCTGTCTGCATTTCAGGTCTGAAATTTCAGGTCCTTTAATGTTGAAGCAGAAAATTTAGATCATGAAGAAAGAAAGAAAAGCAAGCATTTTTTCCTTGTCAGACCTGACCTTGGAAATATTGCAGGGTGGCAGATAACTTTGGAGTGGGAGAATTCAGATTCTGCATAATAAGCCATGCAGTCCCTCATGGACAAAATATGTGAAAATCAGGGACTATGACCTATGTCTGAAAATGTTTGATAAAATCTACTCGAATTTGCTCTAAGTGTATCGGACATGAGTGAAACTGATAGAAGAGTACAATGCCAAGGTAGGCAAGGAGAATTTAAGTCAGATATTTCCACTGCCTTCTGTACATAAGGGTTTATAAGAACCCATAAATTCTTTATACTTCAATGGAAATATGTACTTTGTAGCTGCTGACTACAGTTCATTTAGTAATAATATAAGATTCATTATATATTAATATATATTCATGTGTTTGTGACAATATGCAAAAACAAATCAGAATATATTTTCAATGTAAATGAGCTATACTTGTTATGGACATTGGAAACAGAATTGCTGGGCAGGTGCCTTCGGGCTCTGATGGGAGTCACAGAAGCCAGGCTTATGTTGGGCAACCTCCAGCTGCCACTGGCCGAGGGCGGTTTGTCACTTCTGCTGAGGCAGGTGTCTGCTCTGGGTGGCTCTCTTTCCTGGAGAGATCTCAAAGCAGACCCGGATATGAGGCTCTTTCTACCCAGTTTTCCTTCGCCATTTTTTTGCCAGTTGTCAGGCCTTAGAAGACTGTTTTTTCTCGGTTCATCAACCTCTTGTCAATCTCTTGCATGTCTCCTTCCATCTTGGCACCTGCTTCTTACAGAACCTTGGCATGTGCTGGCTTTTGATGAATCGGAAGATACTAAAAGTACAGGTGCATCTTTCTTTCTTTTTTGTTTGAAAGTAGGTTCAGAGGTTAGAGAAATGAAGCGAATACAGCCACCCAAAAGGAAGTCATTATAAGAAGTCTTGCTGTATTGTATGATAAAAATAAGATTAAGTATATTATACATGTAATGGGGTCCCAGACAAAACCCAGATACCTGTTCCTTATACAAGACTCCCAGGGGGGTTCAGAGAAAGGAAACAATGAAAACAGTGGCTCAGTGATAATAAGCACACACAAAAGAGAACAGAACAATTAATTCGAGAACAAGATTGAAAGGTAATAATTTTATGAGACACTGATAAGGAGTTTCAAAAGAATATTAGAGATTTCATTAGAAGCTCATATACAATGGAAACTATCTGAAATTCAGGAGCCAATTCTCTGAAGGTTTAGAATGTTTGAAGCAAGTTGTTAAATTTCAAACACCCTCCCGAGTTTGCTTCACGTCTCTTGAACCAAATAACAGTTCCAGGGGGGTGCAGAATAACATGGTCACCTTGCTAAAACCAGGCAGACACACCAAGGAAGAGGTTTTGACTCTCATAGGTGGGGATTATGACTATGATATGAAAGAAGCTTTGCAGTAAAATCATATCTATCCACAGATTCCAGGTGCTTGCATGTTTAAAGAGGGATTATTTTATCATTAACTAAAAATATGATCTTTTTGTCTGCAGATGTCTTTGTAGCAACCTTTGATTTATTGTTTTACTTTGCTTTATATGTACACATGGGTATCTGAGTGTGGGTGTGTGCTCATGCTCCTTAGACACCGGGGTGGCCTTGGATCCCCAAAACTTGAACTTACAGGCTGATGTGTGTACTGAGAACCCATCCCAGGTCTTCTGCAGGAGTAGTACATATTCTTAACAGTGGTTCTATCTCTTTAGCCCCCATACTAACTCTTTATGATGCAGACATTGATGGTTTGGGAGGTCTTTCTGTCTATGTGTTGCTTTTATGGGTTAATGAATAAAGAAATTGCTTTGAGCCTATAGCAGAGATGGGCATAACAGTGCTAGGTGGGGGAAACTAAACTGAATGCTGGGAGAAGGGAGGAAGAGTCAGAGAGAAGCCATGGAGACAGACACACTTGAACTTTGACTATAGGCCATGAGCCTTGTGGGAAAATATAAAATAATGGAAATGGGTTAAATTAAGATATAAAAGGTAGTCAATAAAAGTTAGGGCTGATAGTCCAGTGATTTAATTAATACAGTCTCTGTGTGGTTATTTCAGGAGTCTGGGCAGCCAGGAAACGAACAAGTGGCCCTTACAACACATTGACAGTTATATTTTTGTCCTGTTGTATTGTCTGACCCTTCGTTTTTTTTAGGAGTATACGTGGTTTCTACAGATAAAGCAGCCATGTGATGGGCTCTTAGTAAATCTTGACTCCTAGATTCTGTAGAGCATTTAAATGGACTCCGAGAGTTACTTTCTTCAAGACCGTTCTAGATGATCCATTCCTCACCTCTCCTCTGTCTCTAATTGGTAGCAAAGGACTTTATAAAGGCAGGGTAGTCAGGATCCCAAGAAAGCCCCTCGAAGACTAACTGCCCCATCAACAGTGACTCTTCATTTGTTAGACAAAAAGTTTCTGTTGGGCTAAGCCGTGGATTCTCAGCAGCCACTTCTTCCCAAGGCATTAGTTATATCCTAAGGGAGGATTGTGGTATTTGCTTAATCTTTCCGTTGATGCTGATGAAGAAATAAACCATAATCGTGGCTGATTTCTATGTCTGTTTGCTACCTGTTAGACTGTGATGAAATTTCATTGTCTTGCAGATGAAATCAAGCTAATTTGAGATTAGTTGTGTTGAATATCATTCTTATTGTAGAATAACAGGTTTGATCACTGATTTGATAATTCTGAAGTGTGTTTCACTGAAGATTAGCATAGAAGATTGAAAAGTTCATGAGTGTAGATGCTTTTCCTTTGAGGTGTGCATGTGTGTACATGTGCATCTGCAAGGAACATATTTTAATAAACAATTTTTGGTCACTTATCACTAAATAGTCTCAGAAAATAGAGAAATCCAGTGATTGGCACAGGGGAATTTTTTTTCAAGTTGGTTAATTTTATATAAGCAGACATATATTACATTAACTAAATCTTGTTTTCTATCAAACGTTTAGATGGCACAGGCAATTATTTTTTCTGCTTTCTCAGACATGGGCCAACTATTTATAAGGCCACAGAAGTAATTTTGTTTTTCCCTTTCCCCAGGAAAAACATTAACACACAAAATCTGCAGTATCAGCACCTAGCTGTCGTCTGCCAGGAATGCATTGTGCTTCCCTCAGAGGTGGCCCAGATCTTGATAAGTACCACAGAAAGCTCCGACCTGACAGCTTTGGTTCCGAAGAATCAGAGCGCTGTATGAATCATGGGGACCCACCCTATTGTTGATGATGGGAACCTCTTGAGTTTCCAAGGCAGCTCTTCTTGCTTGAGATCCGTTGTCTGAAGGTTCACTTTATGGAATGGCTTTTCCATAGAAACACATCCAACTGTTAGCATCATCTCTCTATCATGGTGGTTGGAGTCGCATTGACACCTGCATGTTTACATGAAGTTTAAGCACGCTGACTTGTGTCTGTGTGCGGTTCTATGCTTGAGTGGGCCCAGTACATTACTCTAGAAGAACTTGAAGAGTGGGTCTATAGTGGGTTAACAAACAAATGATACTTTACCAAGCTCCTTCTTAGAATGTTTGACCATGAGGAGGAAACAACAAACCTCACAGTACTCACAGTATTGGTGTTATTGATGCCCAAACATGGGGGGCCTGCTGTTTGAAGCTTGCTGATTGTATGAGAGCTACTGAGGAAAGTCGAAGCCATCTGCCCTTCTGCCCTGACATTGTGATCAAAACCAGGCACTTGTGCCTTTAAAAATAACTCCTTTGGATTGAAAGGGACAAAAGACGGGGCGGGGGGAGGGAATCAGAACATAGAGTTGTAAGTTTCAGTGCTTTTCCTGCCAATATACACAGACCCCCGTCCAGAGCACATCTCATTTACATGCCTGTTTATTTTGTTTGCATGGCTGTCTGAAATCTGGGACCTTTTTCTTTCTAAATCGAGACAAAGAAAAGTTAAGATAAAGTCAACTCTGGCTCTGTTTAGTTGTGTCTGTCCCCAGAAGGACAAGGTCTTCCTGTCACCGCCTGGACAGATGTTCCCATCACCAAGGGACAGTGTGCATTTGAAGGTGCGCCGCTGAGGACAGGAAAGGCAGAGGGGACATTCTTCCATTTGAAAGTTCCAAATGTACAAATCTGGTTCCAGGAGTTAGTAGTTTCACTTCAGGAAGACTGAAAGCAGATAAAAGGGGGAAAGTCTTTCAGACAGCTCACAGAATGGAGACTGAGTTTGTAGGGATTTTGGAGAAGATAATAACATATGTAGGTAAAGGCACTGATAGATTTTTTTTTTGGTGTTGTATAGTTAATAAACATTTACTCTGGATTAAGTGTTGAGCTAGGCACTTTATAAATATTAATACTCTAATCTTTCTTTGTTGTTGTTTGTGAGACAGGGTTTCTCTGTGTAGCTTTTGGAGCCTGTCCTGGAACTCCCTTTGCAGACCAGGCTGGTCTTGAACTCACAGAGATCCACCTGCCTCTGCCTCATGAATGCTAGGACTAAAGGCGTGCACCACCACCTCTTGGCCACATCTCATCTTAATAGCATTATTAGGACTTAGTATTTCTATTCTCACAGAAAGAAACTGATGCTCAGAGAAATCAAAACTCTTGTCCAAGGGTACACATTTATATTATATATTATAGTTCGAACTCAGACAGCATTGCTCTTAAACCCTGCACCATTACACAGTGACCTCCTTTTTTACATGCTCCTCTCCCCATAAAGCTGCCTCTTTGAACAGGGTACCACTTTCCTTTGGGATTCTACAATTCATCCTTGACCAAATGTTGCTGTCAGAAGATTTCCTTTCTCGCTGCCATTGAGTTCTGTCCCTCTTTAGGCAGCTACTCAGTTCAAATCCCAGACTTGATTCCATATGAAGTTGGGACGCAGAGAGAAGACATAAACTTCCAAAGATGTAAGATTTCTTTCTTGGGGGAGTGTGTCTACTCCCTCTTTCTAAAGTTCCAAACCAAAGTGTGAGTCTTTCAAAGTTCCTCCTGGGGAACCAATGAGCTTTTAGGTCAATCTGTAAAAAACAAATGAGGGGCTGCTAACAGGACTTTGGGTGAACCCAAATCAGTTATACTGGAAAGTCATCACCCAGTATAGATGCTGAACCCCTTCCATTGCCACTGTGCTGGCCGTTCTTGATTGTCAACTTGACTACATCTGAAGTCAACTATAACCCAAGTCACTGGGCATAGCCGTAAGGGATGTTTTTCTTAAATAAATCATTTGAAGTAAGAAGACCTACTTTTAGTTCAGATATTTTGAGTTGGGAAGATCTACCTTTAATCTGTCCCCCCCCCCTTCTGCTGGCAGCTGTTGTGGAATATTAGTTTAAGATGTGTTAGATTTGTTTATCCAGTGGAATATTTATTTAATGACGCAAAGATGTGTTGCATTCTTTTATGCCGCATTTGTTTAACTCTGTGAAGCTGTGTTACTTTGCCTGCCAAAAGCACCTAATTGGTCTAACAATGAGCTGAATGGTCAATAGAGAGGCAGGAGAAAGGATGGGCGGAGAATAAACAGGAGGAGAAATCTGAGAAGGGAGAAGGAGCAAGAGGACAAGGAGAGGAAAACATCAGGGGACAGTCACCCAGTCACCCAGCCAACCACAGAGTAAGGAGGAAAGTAAGATATACAGAAGTAAGAAAAGGAAAAAGCCCAGAGGCAAAAAGTAGTCAGTGTATATTAAGTTAAGAAAAGCTGGCTAAAAATAAGCCAGGCTGAGGCCAGGCATTTATGGGGAATAATAAGACTCTGTGATTTATTTGGGAGCTGGGTAGTGGCTCCTGAAAGCCAAAAGAGTAAAAAGAATAAAACAACCAACTATAGGTAGCCTCTTGAAGTGACATGGAAGAAGGAAGCTTGCTGTCTTTGTCTGCTTGCTCTCACCCTTTCTGCAAAGTTCATTCCTTCACTGGTATTAGAGCCTACTTCTTTGAGATTCTGGCATCTACTGAAGCACAGCTGAGGTACCCAGCCTTAAGGACTGAACAACTACTGGATTCTCCAACCTTCTGTTGGTAGACAACCATTGCTGGACTAACTAGACCTCACACTAAGCCATTTCTCATAAATCTCCTTTAAATATATTCATTCTCTAACTTCGGCTCCCACTAATATAGCTACCCAGGTGGAGCCCCCTTCCCCAGCTTATACATTATAGTCCACCCCATAGATCTCCAAGGCCACATGCAATTAGGGCAAAGCCACATACAATTGGCTAGGAGGGGAGTCTGCCATACCAGGAGAGGGTCTAGTGACCCCTAACTCCTTCTCTAAAGGAATATCACCAGCCCACAGGTCCGCCTATCATGGTGGACTCTGGCAAGTAGGCACAGCTGATCAGATGAAGATGACAGCAATCTTTGCTAGGAGAAAATTGTGCATGTCATTGTTATTATATTTAATACTGCATACCAGGAAACCATTCCCTGGCTTGAGAACTGTTGTGTCTCCCATCTTTCCTGATGGCCCCATTGTGTCTTTGAGATCATCAGGGGGTGATCTCCATTCTCAACAACTCTGTCCCTTTGTTAAATAAAGATGGCTTATCGGGATGAAAGTGGCCTCCTGGGGAGCATCACTGGGTGGGGTAAATACCCCGGCAAATGTTGGGATAAACCATCGAACCATAGACCTCTGCAGACTCAGCCCAGGCCACAACGTTGGAAAGAGCCTTAGAAGTTGGGCTGTAAACTACATCACCAGCAACCTGAGCTGGCAAGGGTTCTTTCTGAATTAATTGTGCTGAAATGTAAACTTAGCGGCAAGATGGATGTTGAGTGCTCTGGGCTTCTTGGCCGCGTCCCATCTGTGCACACTCTGGGATAAGAATGTGTAAAGGAAATGATATTGGTTTGTTGTATAATCAGCAGCTCCCCAAGGGCTTCTAAACAAACATGTCTGTCCCTGACTGTCTGGGTCCATAGTTCCCTGGTTCACAGAACATCTTGCAAATACATTGTCCTCAGATCAATTCAAGGTCCTCCTTGACTTTTTATTGCCATTAATATATATTGGTCTCCATTGTCTGAGCCCTCATGGCTGAGGCGATGCTGATCTACTTCATATCACACTTTGCAGCTCCCTCCTTTGGCTTCCAGAATCCCCCACTTCTTTAACTTTAAACCCTCTGGATTTCCTAAGTCACCCATGCTTCATTGTGGGATGACTAAGCCTTAATGGGTCTGAGAGCCAGTCAGCCCAGACTGATATTAGGAGCATGCGCAGTAGAGCCAGCCTGGGTCTTCCGGCGGGCCAGGACAACAGCAGCGGGGTCTGATTCAGCACGCTCGGATTACGATCATTGTTGTTGCCGCCTCAGTAATTTTTTGGGCCCAGCATTTTTGCCCTTTTTGTGACCACTGCATTCTATGCATTTCTGTGACCACTTGCATTCGTTTTTGGCATCTCGGCCCCGAAGGATTCCTTCTTCTCACTTGCCGTGGTGGACAGTGCCCCAGGATTGACGTTCCTCGGTGCGTGGTTTCCTCTGCGTGTTGAGTATTCCTTTGGTTCCTCTGAGGAATCCCCTCACTTCTCCTTTCTATTTTTTCTTCGAGACAGGGATTCCCTGTAGCTTTGGAGCCTGTCCTGGAACTAGCTCTTGTAGACCAGGCTGGCTTCGAACTCACAGAGAACCGCCTGCTTCTCCCGAGTGCTGGGATTAAAGGCGTGCGCCACTACCGCCCGTCTTTTCCGTTTTGTCTTTGTCTTGTGAAAGTGATAGGGAGGCACATATCATTTGGCCTGGTTCTCCCAGCATTTGTACGTAAGATTTGACCCCTCAAAAAACAGAACCAAGGTCGAATTCCTAACAGTTAACCCCCCCATCACTCCCCTACTCCCCCCACTGCACCCCCGGTCTGGAAACACCCTGTGGGCATATGGCCACAGCTTGAAACACCATGGAAGTTCCCCACTAAGCACAAGAAATTGGGATCTGACACCCACTTTCACTTTTTTTGTTGTCCCTCACCCTTCGCGGCAGTGGGAAAATCTCCTTTCTCGTTATAAGAAGGCTCCTATCAGGGCCCTCAAGACCCTTTTAACCAGCCAAGGGCTCAGGGCCAGAACTGCGGACCTAGAAAAAATTTGGACAGAGGCCACGGTGTTGCTCCATGGATCTCCCCATAGAATATGTGGGACCCTGATTTCTGGGTGTGGGTTTTAAGTGGTTTGGTTCTGTATCGGGAATTTTGATGAATTCATGTGTGCAATAGTCACGCTGTAGCCATTGGGCAGCAGTCCACAGCACTCCTCACCTTCCTCTTTTCTATTCTTTCTGCTTCATCTTCCATGGTGTTCCTGAACCTTCTACAACTCACTCATTCCACTCCCTGTTGTTGATATTTTTTATTCTTTGTTTTTTTTGTGGGGAGCTCATCACCCAGCTCCCAAATAAATACACTTATGCTTATTCTTTCTTATGAATGCCTGGTCTTAGCTTGGCTTGTTCCCAGCCAGCTTTTCTTAACTTACATTATCCTGTCTACCTTTTGGTTATTCAACTCTTTATTAGACCAATCAGGTGTTTTAGACAGGCAAAGTAATACAACTTCACAGAGTTAAGCAAATGCAACATAAAAGAATGCAACCCATCTTTGCATCATTAAACAAATATTCTACAGCATAAATGAATGTAACCCATCTTAAAATAAAATTGCACAATATCCTCCCTCCACTATTAGCTTCCCTTGAGTACTTTGTCCCACCTGATTGATTGGACTCATTGTGGACAGTGCTATCATGAATTTTTAGTTGCTCAAGGCAGGGCACTCTTCAGAAAAAGTGAAAGTATTAATAATTGTTCTGGTACAACACCCATAAGCTAGGATAATCAAGGGAACATTGAGATGTCTTGCCAATATTTCTCAATATTTCTCTCGAGTTGGATCCTTCCCTTTTTATACACTTCGGAGCAGGAGAACTTATTCATACTTTGCATTCTGATTATTTGTAAATTATTGTTCTAATTGGCTTCATCTTAGTTTCTAGCTTACTCTCAAATTTTCTTTATTCCAATGTCTAATTTATAATGAGAAGATATTTATTTATTTATTTATTTATTTGTTTATTTATTTATTTTTGGTTTTTCGAGACAGGGTTTCTCTATGGCTTTGGAGCCTGTCCTGGAACTAGCTCTGTAGACCAGGATGGTCTCGAACTCACAGAGATCCGCCTGCCTCTGCCTCCCTAGTGCTGGGATTAAAGGCGTGCGCCACCATCGCCCGGCAATGAGAGGATTTTTAGATGAGGTTGCAGAGATGGCTTAATTGGTAAATGCTTGCCTTGTAAACACAAGAATCTGAATTCAATCACCAGTAAGCATAGTGGTGTACGTTTGTAAGTCTAAGGGGTGATGGAGACAGAAAGATCCAGAGTCAGTCAGTCCAACTTACATGGTGAGTTCAGACAGAGAGAGAGAGAAAGAGAGAGAGAGAGAGAGGGAAAGAAATCATATTGCAAAACATAAAGGTACGGATGGCAATTGAGGAATCACACTATTGCCTGGTCTCTTACCTCTAAGGCACATGCGCATACACGCTCTCGTATAAACTTGCACACATATACAGCAGACAGTAGCAAGTTTGTAAAACAACTTATACACATATAAATACACAAATATGTTAAAAAGGAAAATAATGAATAATAAAGATTTATTTGGTAGAGATAAATAAGAGTAGAATATAAATATTATATGTGTATTTCTACATCGTGTCAGGCAATGAGTAAGCTAGTTGACATGAATGGATGTACTGATTTTTTACAGTTCTCATAGATGGGGATGCTAAGAGATGGAGAGGTATATTAAGAGCCAAGATTCTGTCCCTGTGAATGTGATGTTAGTTTTATGTGTAAACTTAGATGGACCATGTTATGCCCTGATAGTTGGATCAGCATGGTTCCTGGGTGCATTTTCAACGATATTAGCATTTGAGTATGGTGGGTGGCCCTCATCAATGTGGGTGGCCCTCATCATCAATGTGGGGAGACTCCCTCTAAGCATTTGAGGACTAGCATGGAGCAAAGAAGTGGAGGAAGGGAAGATTTGATCTCTGCTTGGGTGATCTAGGACACTCATCCGTTTTTTGTTTCTGGTTTTCAACTCTTAGCTCACAGTTGGCATCTATGCCGTCATCTTTCTGCAACTCAGGTCTTTAAACTACAACAGTAGCTGTCCTACACTTCCAGCTTTTGAAGAATAGGTCTTGGTACTTCTCACTCTCCATGATTGAGTAAGCCAGTTCCTTACAGTACATCTTACTAAGTAGGAATAGCTACAAATAGATAGATGATAAATAGACAGATGATGGACGGGTGGACAGACATACTGTACGAGCAATGATGGATGAATAGATACATGGGCAGATGGATAGACAGATGACATAATACATACACATGAGTAGATGAGTAGATAGACAGGGAGACAGATAGATGAACACATAGAGACATAGGTATGTAGGTGATGAATGGTTGGATAGATAAACATGGATACATGCTATGTGAGTGGATGGATAGTTGGGTAGATAGATGGAGGGATAGATGATAGATAAATGGATAGCTGATAATTTATAGATGATAGTTGGTTTTGTACTCTATCTGCTTCAGGCCATGCTGTTTCACTTTTTCCAGATGCCTACATACTTCCAGGAATAATTTTAACATTTCAAGCCTTGTGATTTGTCCTTTGAACTTGTCAGAGGCCCCAGTAGCCAACACACGTCATTATTTATGTGAGTTGCTATTATTCCAAATAAGAAAAAACCTGAGCAAAAGACACAAACAAAAAACAAGTCCAAATTTCTCATTTTGGTAATGTTGAGAGAGTCATGGAGGAGGCAGGAGTGAGGGGGTGTAGTGGGATGAAACAAAAAAGACTTTTTGGCTAAGGTTGGTAACTAGGACCAGGACTTTAAATTTTGTTTTTTAGAGCTTGAACAAATACACACATAACATTGAACACTTAGCCTTGCCACTGTGACCTTTAGTTCTGCTTCCAGCTAAGAGAGTGGTGGTGACCCCTGAAACAAGTCTACTCAGGCTTGGCATTTCCTTCTCTTCTCTTCTCAAAGGTAAGATAGGCACATACAGAATTTTTCCCACCTCTCTCTTTTAAATTTTTTTTTTAAAAAATAAATTCTGGACACTGTTGCCCAGCCTCATGTCCTTCCAGATTCCCAACTCCACCACTCCCCATCCATCACCATTCGCGCGCTCTCTCTCTCTCTGGAAAACAAACAAGCTAATAACGGTGAACAAATGAACCAGAATCAAACAAAAGAAACAGAAAACATAAACCAAAGAAAAAGTACACCCCTTCAGAGAGGTGGAGAGGGAGCATGAAACACAGACTCAGAAACCATAATATAAGGCATAACATACCCAAAGGAAGCATTATGAGACCCACATACACAAAATCTTCACAAATACCATTGCAATGATGTTGTATTGGCCATCTAGGGCTGGGCATTTGGCCTTAGGTGTGGTTTATATACCCAGTGAGCTCCACTGGAGAAAACTGTGTTTCTTTGTGAGTAGTTGTCAATTGGTGATAGCATCTTGGATACGGATGGGGCTCATGGCCACGTCCCCTTTCAGTGCTGGGACTCCATCCAGCAGTCATTGTGAATGCCGCCATAGTATCCGTGAGTCAACACGTGCATTTGTCCTGCTGTGCTTAGAAAGCCTTGTTTCCTTGTTGTCCTTCATCCCTGCTGGCTCTTACACTTTCTTCACCTCCTCTTACATGTAGCTCCCTGAACCCTGAGTGGAGGGGTTTGGTGAAGACATCCCATTTAGGTCTGAGTGTTCCACTGTCCTTTGGTCACTGCCCATTGTCCAGTTGCACATGGGGACTAAAACTCTCAGCAGCCGACCTTCTCTTAGTTGTGTAGCCTCTAAGTGGAGCTGTGACCCCATTGTTCTCTAGTTCTTTCCAGTTTGTGATGGGTGGTCTCTGCGCTCTGATATTGAGACAAAACACACACTAGAAGCATCTCTAACTTCCTTTTTCACACTATGGCCATTTGTACTCTATGTATCAGACCATGGTTCCCAACTCTCTCAATGTATTATTTCTTTTCATTGTAGCATATGATAATCTGATTGGTAGAGACTCTGATTATCTGGTTCCAAGAACAACCAAACACAGCCTGATATTGTCCAGTGCAGGCCGAGTTTTAGTCCTTGCTGCGAAAGCTCCTTCCGTTCCTGCAGCCAACAGCCTTTAAGTTACCAGCCCACTTGGGTGTGGTCTCTCTGGCTTGAAAAAGCAGCTGTAGCCAAGCGCTCCCTCTCTTGCTTCAGACTCAGCTTCTGGCTATCAGATGCCTTTCCTGGTAGTGCAGGAGGCTGTTATCTAGGATGGTGATCTGTAACCTTTATTTTTCCCTTTAAATAAACAACCCTTTTATTAATCATAATTCCAGACTGGTGTGGGATTGTTTTGTGGCTTACCCCTTTAAGTCCTAAACAGGCCATTTGAAATGCTAGTGTTTGAATGGCTGATGGGCTGGTTCCATGCCCCATAAGTAAGTTCATCTGTGGAGGCATCAGCGAGGAGGCAGTGTCAGCCCTTTGATAACAGTATTTGGTAGCTTCCCAGCTCCTGGCCCCATGTGTGAGTCCTCATCAATTTCCTTTAGAAAGGGGGAATGGATGAGAAATTGATTCTTAACAAAAAGAAGTACAGAATGGTAAAATTCTTTGTTTCCTAAGGGTGGGAACCCAGTTTAGAGTTCAGGCTACTTTTTAAATAATTCTGCTGTAAGAGTTATCATTAAGTACAGCTGGTGACCATCATCATTTCTGCACTGAAGCTTCAATTTTAATCTGTTGAAGGAGGCCACTTGTTTGTTTCCCGGCTGCCTAGAAACTGAATTAATCACACAGAAAATATATTAATTAAGTAACTGCTTGGCCTATTAGCTCTAGCTTCTTATTGGCTAGCTCTTACATATTAATTTAACCCATTTCTATTAATCTGTGTATCACCACATGGCTGTGGCTTACCAGCAAGAGTCCAACCAGCATCTGTTTCTAGTGAGGATACATGGCTTCTTTCTGACTCTGCCCTTCTTTCTCCCAGCATTCAGTTTAGTTTTTCTTGTCTACTTAAGTTCTGCTCACTGCCCTGCTATAGATCCAAAGCAGTTTCTTTATCCATTAATGGTAATCACAGCACACAGAGGGGATTCCCAGATTATTAAACCACAAGGGCCTGTGTAATGGAGTTTAGTTTTCTGTTTCTCAAAATAACCTTCATTATGTTGCAATTAAATTTCCATTCTTTTTGATAGTCATACTTTGAATAATGTATTACAAGTGACACTTTTCAAACTATTTTTTTCAAGGGTAGAAAAGTCTAGAATTTTTTTTAACATGACTAGATTAAGCTACCTTTAGGAAATTAAGAGAAACTCCTTGGGTATTTTGGTTGATCCTCCAATTCTACAGACTTTTCTCAGTATTTCTGTACAAAGTTATTTAATTGTTCATATCAAGCTTGCCAAAAATTATTTTCAGTATCTCTAGTTCTTAAAAATTTAATATATCTAGGATAGTATAGACATTTTGAAGGTTGAACAAAGTCGATACTTGAACCCCATTAAAGTGTGTTAGCATTCACATCATGCAATTAATGAAAAATAAGAGAAATCAACAGATA
The DNA here is from genome assembly GCF_014885135.2 of Alexandromys fortis. NCBI lineage: Eukaryota > Metazoa > Chordata > Mammalia > Rodentia > Cricetidae > Alexandromys > Alexandromys fortis. Next base: position 5,363,106 of record NW_026067918.1, on the reverse strand, counting down.
TCACAAAGAGGAGCGATTGAGCTCACCACGTGTTAGAAATGCTTTGTGGAGAGCTGTGGACAGAAAGATGAGTGAAATGAAGGTCCTGTCTGTGATGGTTGAGTTTAGCTCCAACGTCGTCTGGATCCACCAAGAGGACATTTCCTAGAAGGAGTAACTGAAGAGGAAAGACCCTCCCCAGAGTAGATAGCATCTTTTGCAGAGATGAGAAAAACCTATTTACCAAATGCCTCAGCCATTCCTGTCAATACAACCTGACAGAATAGCGGAAGAAAAAAAGGTTCATTTGAGGCCACAGCATAGATTGTTTTAGTTCTTCATAGTAACAAGAGAAAAATCCACCCATGATAGCAGTACTGTCAGATGGTAGATTCTCACATGAGATAGAGTAGGAAGCAGAGAGTTCAGGGTGGTCTCTTAGTTCCTTTTCTATTGTTCTAACATAACACTATGACCAAGACCACTCATAAAGAAATAATTTAATTGAACTTATGGTTTCAGGGTTAGAGTCCATGATGGTGGAGCTAAGGCATGGCATCAGGAACCATAGAGAGCTCACATCTTGATCCACAAACAGGATGCAACAAGGTGCACACTAGCTGTGGCATGAGAACTTAGTGATAAATCTCCTCCAGCAAGGTCACATCTCCTATACTTCCCAAACACTTCTAGAACTTGAGAACAAGCATTCAATCATGTAAGACCTGGGTGGCCATTATCATTTAAGTCACCATGATGCGATCCAGTGTTGAGACTGAGCCTGGCCACATGACCTACTCTCACCATCTCAGGCTCTCCATCAGAAGTCTCCACAGCTCAACACCATAAGCTTTGAACTTTTGAATCTGAACATCTTAGATTCAAGCCACCATACCAAGGAAATATTCCATGATACAGAGAAGTTTAAACTTAGAAAGACCCTGGCAGGTCAGATGTTAAGGGGAAGCGAAAAGACAAATGACCTTGGAAGCATGTGAATGAAGGTCTTGACCCTAACATCAGTAAGGAACTATCTAGGGAAGTCATTTACATATTTTGCTTCTAGCACAAAAGCACCATTTGATATATTTAGGATGCTTATTCATATGAACTGATACTAAGTTTGAAAAAAAAAAATAACGAAACAGTCCTACGTATCTCCCAAACTAGACCTATGTTCAATTTCTGTTCCCATGGTAGTTACTTCATCTTATAAACGGAACTGAATTTATATGGTGTAATCAAGCAGAAGTCTTGACATATAGGCTGCCTGTCTACAAATATCCTCAGCAAACTAACAAGAATGAGCAATGGGAAATTACATTCTCCAAATAACAGAAGGAATAATGGCCTGAGACAAAGGGCCTGACTTTTATTTTTCTTTTATTCCAGAATAGACTTAAAAGCCTTCCTAATCTTTGAGAGCATCTGGCCTGTATTCGGCCTCCCCAGAGGTGCAGAGAAGGGCTCCTCTGAGCGTTTCACCAGACAGGCATGTGAACTCTCGAATTGCGGAGAGCTGGGAGGGGTCTAAGGAGGCCCTAACTGTTATCTCCTGGAAGAAGCAAGGAACACTGGACTTTAACTGGAAACTCAAACTGGGAGCTCTCCTTACCTGGTTCTGGCTACCCAGCTGGCTGTGATTTGTCTTGCTGCCTTTTACAGAGCTAATACGTACTGAGCACATATGTCTGGTGCCATTTTATTAATTCATGCACGTTTGCTTCTCAGAATCACTCTGGAAAAGAAGGAAGCCAATACTCAAGGTTTCTGCTCAATTGCTTTTTCAGTTTAGCAGTCTGAGAAATGCTTTTTTTTCTTTTTGTCTTTATTTTAGCAAATGAGAACTCTTTGCAACTTCAAAGTGGCTTCCACAAGGAAGTACTGCTTTATGTGAGTGCTACAGTCTTCTGCCTTGATTTGTAGAAAATGGGAAACTTGAAGCTTAGCTTGAAGCATAAAGAAAGCTGTTCTGAGGGAGAAACTGACTGAGCCTCTAGGCACTGACTTCTTCCACTTTAAGGGTCACGCCCCAATGACCCAACAAACAACCTAAGAGGGTTTCCCGGAGAGTGGACCTTGCTTATGATCTGCTGGGAAATTTACCTTAAGAAATACAATGCCCATTTGCATCTGGATCTGCAGGTGGTTGAGACCCAGCCCACAAAGACTCACACGTGGCCAGTAGAAGGGCACCCATTTTTCTTTCTTTCTTCAGGCTTTGAATTGGCTCCAGCTGTTCTTTGATGCAGCGGTCAAAAGACCCCAATATCCTGCTCTTTGGAAGTTATTGATTATTGTTGGTCATGAAAGGCTGGGTTGGAGCTCCTTGGAGGACTGTGAGTTTGTCTGTCAATGGGTTCTGGGAGCAAGGTGGGTACACTGCAGAGATAATGGTGTTTCGAGGTGAAAACTCGGTTTTAAGGGTTTCAGAGTGGCCAGCCCCGGTGAGAAATCACAGGCTAGAAACAAACCTTTACAAAGATACCAACTGGATTCTTCTCACTTTTACATAAAACAGACAGTAAAGTCACAGTTTTAGTAATCTGTTCTCCTGGTTTAACTGTCAGCATTGTGATGCCCTGTAAACATGCTCAAACGCAGCAATGGCGTGTCCGACATTTGCTGAGTATCTTCTATGAAGCAGGTTCTTGCACTAAAGCATTGACGTCTTCGCTGTCAGATGGGGCAAATGCTACTACAGTCTCCATCTTTGCAAAGTGATCCTTAGCTTCACGACTTTTTTGGTGTTCCCTCACTAACTGGTGGCTAAAGTGATTAGAATAGACATATGAAGAACCTCAGAGGACCGGGCATCGGTTGCAACAGGGCTCGAAGGAAACGAGAAGAAAAACAAAGTTACCTTGAGAAATTCCCAACCTCTTGCATGCGGCCAGCCTTACCCAACAGGCTCCTGTGTGCCTTCCCTGCATGTCTGTGCTTTAGTGCACGCAGAAGAGCGTGTGGGTTGGAACATAGCTGGTAATGGGAGTCCCCTATTTTCTACCAGAGAACACCACCAGTCCACACTTCTATAAATCAGCTTGCTTAGAATAAGAAACTTTTTTTTCACTCAAAATGGATTTCATCTTAGAGACGGGGGCATAGGGGGCTTGTGGTGAGTCACTTCACTTTTCAGGGGAGAGAAGCCCTAACTCCCAGTGGAACAAAGAGCCTCAGCTCACTGGCGCCCAAGGAACTAACACAATGGGCAGATGTCCGAACCCTACTGGCCGCGGCCCAGAAGCAAACAATAGAACCCTGGCCAACTTCTACTACAGAGAGTTTCTGAAGCTATGGTATTGTGGTGGCCAGCCAAAAACGCATTACGAGACCGCAGCTATCCACAATAGTCTCACTTCATAAAGAAGGGGCAGACTGAGGAGGGGAGTAACGTGAGCTTACGTTCCTCTGGTGGAGTTTAAGGAAAAGTGTGCAGATTTTGCCTCTTTGCCCTTCTCGGATGATGGATTGCTTCAGGTTTATGAAATGCTGGAGCTAAGTCCTTCAGGGTTGGGACCGCATGAATATTAATTGGTCTCAAAGAAGAAGAGTGAAGCTCTGCTTCTTGCCAGTCTGGGGCTGTCGTCAGGACCAGCACTTTGCACAGAGACAGGGAAGTCAAGAGTTGGACTTGGGAAGGAGATTTTGGTCAAACTTTCTGCAGTAATCATTATGTGTCCCTTAAAAAAAAATAGCATGGTGTTCTAAGACCGTAATGGCGTGGGATTATCTAAACAGATCTTATTTCATATCCCTCAAATGGATGCAGATAACAGAACTCAGGAGAAGTCCATTTTTACAGTTCCTAGAGTTTTGTGGATTTGCGTATTTACTTTACACGTGTTATCTTCCCTGCTGATGGATAAAGCAGGCATTGTGTTTCCTCTTTTACAGGCCAGATCAGTGATGGAAGATCTTGCCAATGGATGGGCTCAGGGAAAGGGTGGCAGGCCAGGGATTCTGAGCAGGTTTCCTGCATCCAGTTCTCCTGCATCCAGCCTATTTTCTATCCAGGTCCTATTCAGTCCTCTTCCCCCCGACACTCCCCGCCTCATTCCTTTTACTGAGGCCATCAGCTCTGGATATGACATTGTCTCCATAAACAACAGAGCACAGCTTGGATAAAATCACATTAGTGCGATTCTCCAGGGGACCCAGCACCAGTTGCTTTCTTGGATATATGAAGTACTGGGCACAAAGTATTTTCTTTTTCTTGTTGTTGTTGTTGGAGAAAGAATTTACCTTTAACTTCGGTAGAGAGTAGAGATTCCCTCCTGGTACAAGTTCACGGTGAATTCTCTCCTATCGGTCTGTATCTATTCATCATCCCAAAGACACAGAAATTATTATAAAATGCAAATTCTTTTGGCTGGACAGACTCAAAAATGATGAAAAAAATCTCATAAAGTCTATTACAGGAGTCTTTTTGGGAGTTGCTGAATATCTGTGTGAGGTTCTTTTGGGGCTTAGTTCTGAAAAATAGTAAGAGTTTTGCTAAATTAGACATTAAATAAGAGTCCCCCCAGCACCGCCCTGTACCTCAACTTCCAGCTGATTGAGGCCAAGGCAGAATTCCAGCCCTGGTAGATTGGATGGATTCTATTTTGGCCCGAGAGCTCCATCCCATGCCTGCTGGAGATCTCTCAGGGGAGAGTCCATTGCAGCTTTCCAAAACTTTCCAGTCCAAATGTATATGCTTGGCTCCACATCCAAACCTTTGCAGTATTTGATGTCCATTAGAAGTTGCCTAGTAAGCTTGATCTCAAGATCAAGCCGGACACCAATGGGTGATGGAGTCAGACCCATAGAGTAACCGCAGAACTTAAGCAAACATCGAGACCTGCCTCGAAGTTCATATGCAGCTTCATGTTCGATGTTTGGCAAGGACCCGAGATCGTGGAGATACTGGTGAGGAAGAAGAAGGAGAGGAGGAAGAGGAGGAGATTTCACTTTCTTTTCTAACCCCACCACTTTCCAAGTAGCTGCTGTGTTCCTCGACCTCAGAGGACCAAGGCTTTGGGCAGAACAAAAGCCCCATGGCATTGGAGTCCTTTAAAAACAAGGTGATGATTTTCTTGAACTATAGTTACCCGTGGAGCTAGTAACATGGAAAAATAAACTAAAAGAAAACAAAAAACAACCCATGATTTCAATTTCACCGCGAGATTGGCAGCTTCTAAGGTGGAGAAAATGGCATCGGTGTGCTTGCGGAGAGGGAGAGATAAAGTATAAGTCAGATAAGATACTAATCCAGTCTGGAACTCTGGTGGATGGTGATGACATGGTCAATTTGAAGGGTCCCATGTGGCTGAAAAGCAGACAGCACCCTCACAGAGTACGATCAACAACTATTTCTTGGTGGCAAGTTGGTTGCTTTGAAGGATGCTCTCAGGTAGAAAAGTGATTTGTTCTGCTATGCCCCTTTTAAGTGCTGAGCCTTTGGTGGCCTTGGATTTCCTGGGTGTCCTGTGCTCAGAGGAACTGGCTTCAGGAGTCCCATGTGCTCTATCCATTTGTCATAACAGGAAGTATCTGGAGAAGGCACACATCTGCCTTGTGCATTCTGCCGCTTAAACAGCAGTGTGACCTTGGGATAAATCATTTAATTCCCCGGAGCAGCAGTTTCTTCAACAGTAAATGGTTCTGCTAATCTCTTTTTCAGAGTGTCCTGTGACGGTAAAAGATAGAGTATAGATGCAATCATCCACCACAAGCTCTGCTGTAAAGTGTGTGCTTGGGAAGTGTTCTTTAAATCTGTGAGGAAACGAAATCCCATCTCCTCCCTTGTTTCTCATATTATTTTTAGATCTGGAACTACATATATAATATATATTTAATTTATAATTAATTAGCAGAGCCTCTCTTTCTCTCTCTCTCTCTCTCTCTCTCTCTCTCTCTCTCTCTCTCTCTCTCTGTATTGTGTGTGTGCACCCCAGCATGCATGTGGTCAGAAGACAACCTTGGGCATCACCTTGTTTGAGACAGGGCCTCTTGGTTCTTTCCTGACCCATAAACTTCTGTGGATTTTCTTGTTTCCATCTCCAATCTCACCACAGAAGCACTGGAATCATATATGTGAGGTACCCAATCTTCCCAATTTCACCCAGAATCTAATCTCAGGTCCTCATCCTTCTAGGTCCTCTACCTTCTGAGCCATCTCCTCAGTCCAGTTATCGAGTCTTCGCAGAGAAACAGAGAAATGACTGGCGGCAGGTGTTCACCCTGGCTTTTGGGTGATATGTATGATCCCCTGAACTGTGGGTGTCCTCGGAGTGGTGTACAGACTTTATTCAAAACGACAGAAAGTTGCTCCTCCTGTCTCCAATCTGACAAAAAAACGTGTCTGACTCATGTATGATATGAGTTCTACTGTCCACAGGATACGGATGTGTTTGGTTTTATATTTAGAATATTTGTGTTTTCTTAAGTTACAAACAGCAAGCTAAGTTGTCACGAGGATTACAATTTTAAAGTCCTGTAAGACCAGGTGCGATGTTTATTTGCATTTTACAACAATAGCCAGGAAAAAGAGGGTTCCTGATGCCACTGCTCCCATTTCTGCTGCTCACGTTCGTTAACAAGCAACTGAGTGAATGAGCAACTGAGTGACTGCTTCCTCAGTCCATCCATGGCCCTAGCGTGAGAAGTAGTTTGTTTCTTTCTGTCTCCAGGAGAGATTCTGAAACACAATTCTGGGCGTGGTGCCCAATGGCTGGAAGACAGAGTAGGGTAGAGGTTTCTTGGATCTGTTGCTGCTTGGAGTCTGGCAGCATCTTTGCCGGGTGACTCTGGTGGTTCTCATCTGTGACTTGGGATGGATCCTGCTGACCTAAGTCTCTTGGGGGATTGACAGCAACCACAGCAGCATCCACTAGACAGCCCAGTGCTGTGTGAAAGTGGGAGCCTGGGCCTGCGTCTGTGCAGAATGCTCTTGAATAAACTGTCACAATGTTAAGCAAAACAAGCCAGATTTGGAAAGAAAAGATACCACATTTTCTCTTATATGCAGAACCTAGACTTAAAAGTTGTGTGTGTGTGTGTGTGTGTGTGTGTGTGTGTGTGTGTGTATCATGAATCTAGAAAGAGGACAATGAAAGAGTGGAGGAAGAGGTCTTAAGGAAGGCAAGGAAAGAGAGGATAATGGGATTTATGCGATCAAAAAGTAGAATGGGGGATTAGCTGGGAAATGAAGGAAACCTGGCAGAGAGGAGGGCAAGTGGGGGAGGGGAATGAACGAGAACAAAGTATAATAACACATTGTGCGAACATGCCAGGATAAAACATTACTTTATATGCTAACTCCCAAAATTAATTTTAAAATGTCTTGTTAAATAATTTTTTTTCAAAAACTAACTCAGAAGCAATGAATGGCCCTACTCTGTCCCCATTTCCCCTTAACCTTCTACTGTCTTCTTTGCTTCTTAATTTACATATTCAATAAGGTCTTTGACTATTAATTACGCACCAGCCATTGTGAGGGCTGTAGACAAAAGCAGGCAATTGCATGCTGTCCTTGCTTCCAGACTGATCTATAGTCCTGGTGGTGGAGGTGGAAGTGCAGAGAGCAAGGGGCAGGGAGCAAAGCCAGGCAGCATCAAGCAAGCCTTTTGAACACAGAGGTAGGAGTGATGCTCATATGAAGGACCACAGGTTACAGAAGGCTGATCTAGGGGAGCAGCATTCTAATAAAGGAGCATTTGAGCAGAGGGTAGAGAAAGGGCAAGGATGCTCGTATTGGAACAGTGTTTGTCAGGGTGGGGAGGTGATGAAGACAGACCAGCTGAAGGAGAATAAGTGAGAGACGAGGAAGAACAAGGAGACCAGAAGGGAGACATAATATCTGCGAGGCATTGGAAGCACCAGGCTTTTCCTACAGATATAAGTGTGGTCTATGTATGTATCTGCACATGCGTATACAGGTGTGTGCACCCATGCACACACAGACAGAGGGAGGAAGACATTGAATGTCTCATTTTTATTGTTACCTCCTCTGAGATAGGGTCTCTCCCTGGCCTTGGGATCCACTTTCCTCTGGCTCCCGATGCTGGGGTTCCAGGCGTGTGCAACCACGTCCAGCTTTTATTTGGACACACTCAGGTCTGCACACTTGCACATCGAGCATTCTTACCCACTGAGCCATCTTCCCAGCCACGGCTCTGGTTTTTGCTCATAACTGAATGAGAAATCATCAGAGGAGTTCAGGTGAGTGATGGGTTTGATAAAAGATCGTTTTTTGGTGTCATCCCCAGAATCCATTTGGGTGAGATCAGTGAAAATGGAGTCAGGCAAAGAAAACTGTGGGAAAGATTATCATGAAAAAAGAAAAAGGTGTACTAGGAACTTCTGACTTTTGTTTATTTTACTTAAAGTAAAAATCATCAAAATTATGTCTAATATTTCTGCTTAAAGATGCAGCTTTCTGAGTTCCCCTCACCATCCCTTCTTCTTTCTCCTTCCCTTGAGTAACCCCTTCTTCTGAATTCCCCCATCTTACCCTCCTTTCCTGCTGGGTTCTCTTTGGCTTATGCAAATTAGGTTAGTTCCAACCATGAGCATTCTTTTCTCTTTAATTTTTTTCAATGTTCCTCATGAGTGAAATACTCTCCCAGTGTTCTACAGATGTCGTTGAGATGGACTGTGACTTAGCTGCCCAGCAAAGCCTTCAGAACATGGGTCCCATGAAGACAGTCCTTTGCTCTTTCACCCCAGTGGTCCATCTCCGGTTGTAGAAGGCCCAACCCCACTTTGCCGAGACAGTTCATTTCTTCTTTGCGATGAATTCCAGCAGGCCGCTTGGCCCCTGCTTCTTCTCATCAATGTATTGGGTATTGTGCTAATGTCCTCTGTTGGCCTTCTGCATCCCTTGCTACACAGGTTCCATGTCAGCAGAGTCGGCGAAACACCAAACATGTTTAAAACACATCACCCTCCCTGGATATGCAACCCCTTTTCCACGGCATTTACGTCATGTAAAACAGGATACTTGATCCAGATATGACATCAGGCTAGAGAAAGCTGTGCACAGATTACAAGCAAATACATAAAGTACTTGACTATCCACCGGTCTTGGTATCTATGTGGGTCCTGGAACTAATGCACCTCAGATCCCAAGGGACACCTGAAATCAATATCAATGTTTTTTGAGAACACACTGTGTGTCAGGCATCTGGGTATATTGTGTACAACATGAGTGGATGTCACTAAGTGCCACATGCTATCTTGATCTTGTCCTCATGTAGGTGGTAGGACTCAGTCAAATATAAGGGAGGTTTTGCATATATGTGTGTGTGTATATATATAATATATATAATCACATTGACATGTCTAGTTTTATATATATATATATGTATGTATGTATATAGTTATGTATAAATATACACCACATGCGTGGACATGGGTGGGGAAGCCTGATGTCAATATTGAATATCTTCTTTAATCAGTCTGCACTTTTCTTTCTGAAACAGAACCTCTCGCTAAGCCTGGAGCTCATCCATTCAGCTGGTAGGAGAGCTCCAGGGATCCTGTTGTCCCTGCTTCCCTGTAACTGGGCACTGGGATTGCAGGACTTTTTATATGTGCTTTGGTTTCCAAAACCAAGTCCCTAGTACGGCAAGAACATTAATGACTGTGTTGTCTCCCCAGACACACAGGAATATCTACCAAATGAGACAGGATATGAAGGACAAGATTACATCTAAACAATCACTTAAATTATTTGTAATCCATTACCATTTTCCTAAATGCCCTGACCGCATGCAAGATTTGGACATAGACATTTTAAGAAAATGGAACTGGAAGTCACAACAGGGATTGCTTGTTCATTTTAATATGTCCCAAATGTGAATCGATACCTCAGCAAGTCTCTGATTCATCGCATACTATGCAGTGACCCAGGGGCCTTTCAGCACTCCAAGCTGCATCCAGCTTGCTTGCCTTGGCCTGGGAAAGCAAACCACAGCTCACTGCTTTCCTCAACACACTCAGCAAGAAGGCGAAAGGAGACTGGGTGAGCGCAAACACCCCCGACAGCATGGCCTCCGTTTAGAAAGCTGGGCGCAGTGAGGAGTAATGTGTCTTGACTTCTGACACTGTTAACGACGGCGCCTCAACTTTTCTTTCCACTTCTCACCTTATTCAAACAGGAGAGGAATGAGGAGAAAAGGGAAGCTTGGCAGGAAATCCATGTTGGAGAAGGAAAATCATATTTGAATAAAGGTGCCCCATTGAGGAGTCTCTTAGCATTTGCTTTGGGAGCTGGCTACAGCTTTATGAATTGGCCAACAGAAACTGGCAGTTTGGATGGGAGGAAGGACTGCTTCTGCCAGGTTTTCAGAACGAATGTAAGAGGGGAAGGTAGAACCACCCAAAGTTTCTTCATGCAGCTAGTGGGGTAGGGGTGTCTGTGGGCAGAAACAGAGGGACAGTCATAGCCTAGAGAGGTCAGAGGTTCTGAACCGAGCTTCCCAAAATTCCTACAGTCTGTAACTCAACCCAGATATCTGTACAGATCTCTCTTGAGGTATTTTGAATTTGCAATAGACTCAAGGGCCCTATATTTTCCATTGTTTTCCCATCAATCGAAAACATAAAGTATGAAGAGAGTAGAAGCCAAGTGGAAAATAAAAATTTACTTCATAGTTGTAAGAAAGTTATTAATTGATGATTGATTGACCAGTTGTCAGAGGACAAGAATGAAAAGGAAGTTCTAAAGTGGATCCCTGTTTGGAGGTGCACTGTCTTCGCAGGCGATGGCCTGGCACTGTGCTGAGGGAGGAAGCAACCCTGTGGTGGGGATGTGTTTCCTAGGTGCTAGCTAAGAGGAACTGAATCTTTATTGCCTCATCCAGCGAGACTGGGAAACCCAATGTGACAGATCTAAGAATCTGTGCGGCCGACAGCTTGTACAGCCACCTGCACCCAGATGTAACTTTGTTCTTTCCAAAATACAGAGCTTTCTAGAACCTTCTCCCAAGTGCTACTGGTGGGTATTTTTCTTTTCTTTTTAAAAACTATTTTTTTAAAAGGAAAATAGAAAAAGAAGAAGAAGAAGCAGCAGCAGCAGCAGCTTTTCATTTTTCCCCCTTCATGGGGATTTTTCTTATTAGGGACTCATTCTAGTACACAAAACTTATCCATATGTTTATCACACAAATAAACTTAGCCCATGTTGAAAGATGTGTGCATGGTTGTATACATATGTGCATGGGTGTGCATGTACATATAGACATGACTTTGTGGAGAACACAGGTTGACAAAGTGTCACTTCCTCAACATCTCTCTCTCTCCACCTTAGTTTTTGAGCCATAGTTTCTCACTAAATATCGACAACATTGATTTTGTTGAACTGGCTGCCCAGAAAGCTCCTAAGATCTGCCTGTCTCTGACTCCCCCCAGGTCCACCCATCTCTGACCTTTAGCACTCGGGTTGCAGACACACCACTGTGTCTGGCTTTTGTGTCAGTGCTGGGGATCCCAACACAGTTGCTCTTGCTTGAACAGAAATCATTTTACTCACGCAGTGATCTCCCTAACCCTACCTGGGTCTTTGTGGCAGAGTCTCTCGCTGATGTGGAGCTTACCAAGTAGGCTAAGTTGGCTAATTAGCAAGCCTGGGATCTGCCTGTCTTTGTTTCCCTAGAGCTGCGACTATAAATTCATGCCACCATATAAGGTTTCACCTAGATCTTGAAGGTTGAGCCCATGCTCTATGTTTATAACACAATCCCATTACTTACTGATTGAGCCACCTTGAAGAATCTCCCTCTGATGTTTGTCAGAGAAGTACTCTACCACTGAGCCATTCCTGGGCAAGGAAAGGAGCTCAGATTCTTCTTGAGCCAACTGAGCATTGTAGAGACAGGAGTGGAACCAAGAATGTAAGAGAATGAGAAGAGGTTCGTGAGATGCTGTCTTCTGGTTATTACATGGCTGACGACCACGTGAACTCACCATAGTTACAACTACCTCACAGAACCTGTGTAAGATCAAGCCAACAGATCAGTCAGAATCCCTGGAGGTAGCATTAACCAGGCACAGAAGGTGATGAGAAATAAAGGGGAGGGGAGAAGAAGTGATGGTTGGAAGGGGATGTGAGGAGTGTCCAAGGGGAGTTGGAAGGGGAACCTGGGGGTGGACATGTTCAAGATATATCATATACATGTGTGACATTTCCAAATAATAAATAAAAATAATTTTATGAATGCAGGATGTTTGAAGTACTGAGGTGAAAGTCAAAATATGGTCGTTTTGAGCTCTTGGAGTAGTGACTTACCCGTGTAATCCCACATGTGCGGGCATTTGTGTGTGTGTCTGTGTATGCATGTGCACACAGTAGCACTGGACGGGGAAGATGAGCTTGGAAAGAGAACTACTAAGAAAGCCTTCGTGAAGGCTGGCAGGAGGAGAGAGCCTAGCTTTGTGATGTTATTTAAAAACAAGTCAATTCAGGAAACCATCTGTACAAATTTCCTTGAGTGATGAAAAGAAGACAGCAAACACACAGGGTGCATGTAGGAGGAGCGGGTGGTCTGGAAAGGGATCCTAGCGATGGGAGGGAAAAGCAGCTGCTTGCGTAGTCACTACCGTCCACGGGAGGAGGACCAGAGCCCCGACTGCTTAGATGCTTCCTGGAGCTGCTGAGAGAAGTAAGACTTTAAGCCACATAGAGAGAAAACCTCCTGTGCATTTTCTCTTCTTCTGAGCCTTAGGGCTCCCAACTTGAGTGTCTGTCTCTTCCCGAGTTTCATCATCCATCCTGACTCATCCATCCCTTTAGCTCTTGCAAGCAGAGGGTCTGGCTGGCAGGTCTCCTTACTGCTCAGCCGTGGTGATGAGTGCGTCTGTCTCTAACCCTGCCAGTCTTATTATTTCAAATTGCTGCTTTGTCTGATGGGTGCTTTGGCTTCCAAATCAGTTTCTTCTTCGTGATGGTGTCGTAATAACATCGAGGAAAGCAACATCTGTTGCCGTTTATTGAGCTTTAAATACGTACCAGGTGCTGCGCATGGGGTTCAGAATTTGGCAGCCAGCTACTCCGACTCTGTCAGATGGCTGCTTCCAATCTTGCTTCTAGAATTTCCCAGTTATGGGGCCCAAGGACAGAAGATCTAGACTTTAGTCTGTTCAACTGTGAAATGGGCATAATGTTACTTTTTCATCCTTAAAAAATTGCGTGTGTGTGTGTGTTACGAGTGTGTATGTGTGTGGGGATTGATTATATGTGTGTATACTTATGTGCATGCAAGGACCCAGAGGTGAAATCAAGTATCTTCCTCAATCACTTCTTTGCCTTATTGTTGAGACAAGATCTCTTACTGAACCTGGAGCTCACAGATTGGCCAGGGTGGTTGGCTCGTGACTTTCAGGAATTTTCCTGACCTTTTGCTCAGGGAATGGTGCTACCCACAGTGCCTTGAATCTTGTTACATCGATCAATGATCACAGTAATCCCCCACTGATATGCCCATAGGCACCTTGGTAATTTCTTATCAACGTTCTCTATTCCAAGGTGTCAAATTGGCAACAACAACTCAATGTAGGAATCTGAGTGCCTCCAGCACCATGTCTGCCTGCATGCCACCATGTTGCACCGTCATGATAATGGACTAAACCTCTGAAAATGTAAGCCACTCCAATTAAATGTTTTATAAGGGCTGTCATGGTCTTGGTGTCTCTTCACAACAATAGAAACCCTAACTAAGACATGTACATATATATATGGATACAGAGAAAGGGGGGAGAGAGAGAGAGAGAGAGAGAGAGAGAGAGAGAGAGAGAGAGAGAGAGAGAGAGAAGAGAACATTTATTTACTTGTGGATTTGTGTGCACCATGACATATGTACAGAAGTCAGGGACAACACTAAGGAGTTGGTCCTCTCCTTCTAGCATGTATTTTTGGGAGGGGGATCAAGCTCAGGTTCTCAGTCTGGGCAACAAGTGTCTTTACCCTCAGAGTTACCACCCTGGCCCTCGCAAAATAATATATTTTGATTAGAGGTTTTTCAAATTCCATGATTTTCTTTTTTTTAAAAAAAAATCTTTTACTTTTCATGGCTTTAGTACAGATCACCAAATACCCCCCTACAGAACCCTTGTCCCCAATCTCTTCTTGACTCCCTGCCCCCCCCCACCATTAGATGGTCCCCAGGGTGCCTCCTTTGGCCTCACTGTAAATTCTCCTCAGCAGTGCTGGATGTCTCTCAGTTACCCCCTCTTTCACACTCCTGTTCTTCTCAGGAAACCTGCAGGAGGGAGCATTGGCGTTGAGTGCTAGTTACCAGACATTACTTCTTTTTCCTCTTTCCACACACCCTGGCATTTATTAGAAGTCTGTGTGTTTCCCTGCTTTTTGGATTAGAAGCACACAGTCTCTTGTAGGGGCTCACATGGTTCATGTCCATGGGCTCAGTGATGACCCTGGTAATGACAAAAATCGCTGCCTATGATTCCACTTGGAAAAGGCTCAGAGGGAAGATGGGAAGAGAGTTTGTGAGTGGGAAGACAGGACAAGGATTATTAGGTGGTTTTATCATGTTCTCTTCTCCTGGAAAACTTCAAAGTTTATGTGAGAGCAGGCTAACCTAAACATTTTAACCTGTCAATCACGGCCTGTTTGTTGACCTAAGATGGGTAGATAGGAAGAGAATTATTAGAGGAGAAGTCGTACCCCCATCTCGGTTATCTTGGCATTCATTTCAGGGTTTTGTTTTCTAACCTGGCTAAATAACCCTGAGAAAATAAATGCATGGCAGGGCATATGTGTATTTAATATTCTCTAATTTGTTTATGGCGGGAATCACTGGCTCCTCTTACCCCCTCTGACAGCCGCTGTCTCTGTTTCGTCTCATTGCTGGTTTTCTGCCTATCTTTGTCCTCAGCGGCCTGACATTGTCTTTGTGTGGCCATTGCTTTGGAAAGAAGGGAGGAGGCAGTGGTTCGAGAACATCAGAGACCCAGCTCCTGGAGAGGTCTCTTGGATTCTGGAATGATCTCAGATGGGTTGAGGCTCATTTTCTGAGGTTCTCTGACTGTGTCTGGTGGGCCAGGGGCACCATGTTGGTATTGTCAAGTAAGGCTTCGAAGCTTCCTACCTCTGAGATGAGAAAGTGTCATTCTGTCTCTGCCCTCACTGATGATTGGATCTGGGATTCTCTTGCATGCTAACTTGGTCCTTCCCTAGGGCAGTCCTATTTAGGTTTACCATAGGAAAGGCTCCGTATAGGTATACATACCTATAAGACTATTAGTTCTAAACTGAGAAACAGCAGAAAACATTAAGAACAACATCAAAACAGCAAAGACAACAGGGACTCCCCACCCTGCCACCTTAGAAGTGTTCTATTTCTGTGGTAAAACAACATGACCAAAGCAATTGTAGAAGGAAGGAAGCGTTTATTTGGGCTTACAGTTCCAGAGGGACAAGAATCCACTGTTGAAATAGGGACGGCGGGGCTGCGTCCCCAGCACCCCGCCGCCCACATGGCTAGGTTATGCCCGAAATAATTACACGGAAACTGTATTCTTTCAAACACTGTCTGGCCCGGCTAGGTCCAGTTTCTTATTGGCTAGCTCTTACATATTGTTCTAACCCATTTCTAATATTCTGTGTAGCCCATGAGCTGGCTTACCAGAGAGGATCTTAACCTGCGTCTGTCTGGAGTGGGAGCATCA
>NW_026067918.1:5338764-5346617 GCF_014885135.2 Alexandromys fortis | reverse complement strand
AGTATTAGCGATGATTATCCATTAACAACCTATATTTCCTAATTATACATTACATTTTTAAATGAACTACACAATCACAATACCTTAATCAAGATCAAAAATACATATACATATAACAAAATTGACCATAAAATCCATACCAATGCAAATTATTCATATCTACATCATATCCCCCTTTAAATGTAAAAGAACATTTATAAACAATATTTGGGAACATGGGCGTAGTTTTTCTCTCCAAACTGCTTCCTGCTGAATAGGGGCGTCCCACATCAATCCACCATGGCAGGGAGGCACAGCAGCAGTCAGGCATGGCTGAAGGAGCAAGGAGATGAGGGCTCACCTCTTGAACCCCAAACCCAGAACAGAGAGAGGGAGCTTGAAATAGCATGAGTCTTTAACTCTTAAAGCCTGCCACCAGGAACACACTTCCTGCAGCAAGGCCACGCCTCCTGAACCTCCCCAAACAGCATCATCAACTGGGGACCAAGTATTCAAATGCTCAAGACCATGAAGGGTATTTCTCATCCATACCTCACACATTTTGACTGTGTGTGTGTGTGTGTGTGTGTGTGTGTGTGTGTGTGCCTGTGGCTGTAGATAAGTGTGCACAAGTAAATGAAGGCCAGAGAACAAACCCAGCTGTTGTTATTCAAGCACTGTTTTCTGTGTTTTTAAGACACAGTCTCTCACTGGCCTAAACTCACCAAGCGGGAAGGTTTGAACAGCCAGTGACCCCAAGGATTCTCTCGAGTCTCCCTCCCAGGCACCGGGACTCTAAGCACATGTAACCACACCAAGCTGGTTTATGGGCGGTGAGGACTGAAATCAGGCTCTCAAGCTTGCAAGCGCTTAGCCCTGTACTTCTTTGAGGGAGTGGGTCACTCTGCTCTGATGATGCTCACACTGTGTTGTGGCCACGTCACAGTACAGAAGGGCTTGCGCAGTCCTTGTACGATAGGAGTGAGATGTGGCAAACACTGGCCCTTCTGATGTTGGAATGGCCATGTCTTACCTCCGCGTCACCTTCTCAGGAGAGTGGCTTCACTTTTCTGGACGCTAAAGCAGTTAGAGCAGACGATGCAAGGATTTGATTAATGGCTCAGACTGTGAAATGTGCATAGTAAACCTTTCTCTTGTTAGGCCATAAAGGATATGCTTTCTCAGGA
The DNA here is from genome assembly GCF_014885135.2 of Alexandromys fortis. Classification (NCBI taxonomy): domain Eukaryota; kingdom Metazoa; phylum Chordata; class Mammalia; order Rodentia; family Cricetidae; genus Alexandromys; species Alexandromys fortis. The sequence continues at coordinate 5,345,451 of NW_026067918.1, read as the reverse complement.
GAACACCTTACCCAGGAAGAGAAAGTCTGCCGCAGCAGTACCCTTGGGAATTGTTCTGATACCTTCAATTTAAAAGGAGTGGCTTGCAACACTGGCCTTGATGGGGACTTGATTTCCAGGTAAGCCATTTAGCTTGAGAGTTAAGAAAAGATGCCTTAATTCTGGCTCCTTTGCTGAAGGTCAAAGGGCAAAGATCCAGTCATTTATATGCATATGTGTGCACGTGTTTTCTTAACCACATCTCTCATAAAAAATGTTTTGAAGATCAGGGACATCTCAGTCAATCTTTAGTGTTTGTGTGATAACACGGCCTAGGGAGAAACTCAGCATTGGAGGGACTCATTCTGGTTCTCAGTTCGAGGTCCCAGTGCATCATGGGGATGATGCTTGGGGCATTACTCACATTTCCTCCACAGTTGATGAGCAGAGAGTGATGGATGAATACCGCTGCTTAGTTTGACAGCCCAGTGTCCCTGGAGGCACTGGTGTCACCCACAGGGGGCAGCTTTTCACCCCTCCCTTAAAGCGAACAAGATCATCCTCCACAGGCTCGACCAGAAGCCCAGCTCTCTCAGGCGAATCCAGATTTTGCCAAGTTGAAAATTGACGCTAACTCTCCTAGGAGAGTAAGGATACTACAGCAGAGCCTGGCTTATCTATCCTAAATAATATCGGCTGTCATTTTCTGATTCTGAATTATTTTTCCTCGTGTGTGTGTGCATGTGTTCACATGTATGTCTGCATGTGTGCGTCTGTGCATGAGCGTATGCGTGCAGAGGCCATAGATCAACCTTGGGTGTCGTTCCTCAGGAGCTGTTGTCCGTCATAAGTTTTGAGACAGAGCCTCGCTTTGGTTTTGAGCTCGTTGAAATATGGCAACTTTCACTGGGCATGTGACTAACGTTTACTGTGACACTGTACCCATACATCCCATGAGGTGAGCCGCCTATAACAATGTCCCCTTACAAGCAGGTGATCTTTAGAAAGGCATCGCTCATTATATTTTACTGTTAACTTGGACAGAGCCAAAACATCCAGAATTGAGAGCATTTCTGATTTTCCTCATCTATGCGATGAGAAATTCATAATAGACCATCTTGGCACATATGTGTGCTATGTAAAGAAGATTGTGTGTGTGTGTGTGTGTGTGTGTGCGTGTGCGCATGTGTGTGAGCACACACCCGCATACTCAGGAATGTATGTTTTATTATATATGCATGTGTAGGGTATGCGTGTACAGTTGTAGACACAGATGCCTGTGCACGTGTGTAGAGAGGAGAAAGACCATCTGGACTCCTGTTCTTATCCCTTTGTTGCATGGTTTCCCACTGAGCATGGAGCTATCTTGCAGCAAGCAAGGCCTGGTGGTCCTTCGGCCTCCACTCAGGATGTAGGTCATGTGAGCCTGCACCTGGCTTTCTACTGTGGTTCTGGAATCCGAACCCAGGTCTTGGAGTTTCTGAAGAAAGTGCCCTACCCCACTGGGCTCTCAGCTTTTGAATGAGCACAGGCATGTTGCTGCTGCTGAGTCCCCTTCCTTCCTGGCAGAGAGACTCCCCCCCACTCCCTCCACTCCACCTGGAAGTGATTGCGGCTTATTCATTAACCCCTCCCTCTCCTCCAATCACGGCCTCACTTTCGTTCCAGTCTCCTTGCCCATGCTATTTTAAATGTCTCCTACACTCTGGGCCAAATCCTTACAATAATTTCAGCAAAAGAAAAGATGTACAAAAGGAAGAAAATAAAACCCACAGAACTACCTTAAATTCCAAAGCAATCAGAAACTACCCACTTTCCATATGAGTAGCTATAAACTCCAGGAGCCGCAATTACCCCCGCAGACCCCTACGTCACTTGGTGGACCACAGTATTTTTCTTTCTTACCAAACCTTTCATAAAGAGAAAAGTTTTCTGTTACTGAAGACAGTTTACTTTTTTTTTTTTTAAATCCAAAGTCTCTCTAGAAAAAATGTTTTATTTTCAGGGGTTAGGGAATACCCTAAGTATTGCTAATTCCATCACGCCATACCTTTCTGTGCCCTCTACCCCCAACCAAAGACAGCTTCAGTTTACTTTTAATTCCACCGAAATTGGAAAATCATGCTAACTGTCATGGGAGCAGATGATGGCTCCCACGTGGGAAGAAAGAAGCTCCAAGCAGTGAGCTTGCAAGTTCTCAGTTTTTCTTCCTTACGTTTTCAGTTGCCAGTTTGGCCTGCGTCCTTTTGCTTCTGCCCTGAGAGCTTCAGCCAGGGTTTGGAAAGAACCTGCTCTTGATTTCCCCTAAGTAGAGCAGCTCGAACACATCTCTTGGGCAAGACGGGATTCCCTGATCAGGACCATACCTCCTTTTTCATTTTTTTAATTAATAAGAGGTTTTGAAAAAGTTGATGGGGGCTACTAAAAGCATGGCACACCTTCTGATTTATTTATACCCCAAGAGGAAGCTTGAAAGGTGAATCTGATTGTTTTAACAGCGCCAGGTTTCACAGCGCGTCAGAGTTACATCTCCCCTTATCGGATGGGCATTCAGAGTGAAAGGACGAAGCAAAGCAAAAGCCACACCCTAAAATTGAAAGCAATAAATGAAGGCTAACGAAAATGCAATGAACCAATAGAGATCTACTTTTGAAGTCTGGTGTCCAAACTCCCTTTCTGTGGTTATGGCTGAACACCAGCACTCTGAGTACTTGGTAAAGACCAGCAGTTTAGGGACTGGAGAGATGTCATAGTGCTTGCCTAGAAGAGGGGCCTATCTACATCCTCACTATTGTGGGGGTAGAGACAAGGGAGCAAGATAAACAGGTAGGCTAGCAGAACAGGTGAGCTCTGGCTTCAAGTGACAGGAGAACAATTGAAGGAGACACCTGATGTCAACCTCGCTGCCGTCACTTGCATGCACACACAGTACACACATGTGTGATCACATATATGTCAACACATGCACACATGCACATCATACACACTGGGATGTCCAAGACCGTGGTCCTGGCATCTGCTCCATATGTGATGTGACTGGCCAAAGGCACCACATGGAGAGACAGATTATATGTTAGTTCAGGACTTTCTTTCTCTTCCTTATATAAACGAACTTTTTTTTTTTTAACAAGGAGACCTCACCTTGATTCCTTTATTGAATGGCAATTTTCACTCCAAGGCCCCACTGCTTAACACCATCACCAGATCTATGTAGGGACAACATTTTCTATGAGTTTGGGAGAAAACATTCAAACTGTGTCACCTGGCAAAAATACATTGCTAATTTCAACAGAACTCGATGTGGAGGTAAGGGTCTATACATCTCTGTAGTTTCCATGTGGTAGGAGGAATCATGTGACCAGAGCCTTCATGCAGTAAAAGATACAGAAAACAAAGCTACGGAGTCTTGATAACCTGGACCTTTGCCTCAGTCCTTGTGGATGAGAATCGAAGGTCACTAAAGACTAAGAGCCAAGGTGGAAGGGGAGTGGAGAAGAAGGAAGGACCAGACTCTCCCAATTGGCTCTGTACTTTGTACTTGTTTATTATTAGCCCAGAGACACGGGGAACCCTTGGGCTCTAAGGAACAGGTGAGTCCATTCCTTTCTCAGTAGTGGGAGAGGTGATGGATCTGCAGGTAGGACCTGCTTAAGGCCAACTACAAGGCTAGTTTTATGTGTATGTGTGTGTGTGTGTGTGTGTGTGTGTGTGTGTGTGTGTGTGTGTGTTCAACTGGGCATTCACATGTATAGGCACATGAAGGCCAGAGTTCAACACCTGGTACCTTGCTTCAGGCACTCTCCACTTTCTTTTCCTTTTAGACGTGGTGACTTAGAACTCACCATTAGCTAAACTAGGCTGATTTGCCAGCAAGTCATAAAGATCTGCCTGTTTCTGCTTTCCTAGAGCTAGGACTACAAATATATGCAAATGTATATATACATACATACATACATACATACATACATACATACATACGTATGTGTGTCTTCTGGATATTTAACACAGAGCTTCATACTTTCAAGACAGGTACTTTCCTGACCGAGCCATTGCTCCATCCTGAACCCTTAGATTTCAGTCCAAGGGGCATGGGAAGGCCTTCAGGCAGGCAACTCCATCCTTGCCTGCCTGACCCATACACAGCAGTGGCTGGAAAACTGGAATTTCAGGCTCGGCAAATGCCTTGGACACTAAGTCATAGTAAATTATCTTTCCCGAAAAGAAATAAGGAATGTGTAAGAACCATGTCCAGCATAGTTCCTTGGAGAATTTTCTGGATGTGATCTTTGACCAGAATTGTCTGCTTAGGAGATGAATTCATTGCCTACGTGTAGAAACTATTTAAAAACACAAGCTGTGATACCTACCTACAGACAATCTGTAGTGTGCTGCCAAGAAGCAAGACATGAATAATAAGAAAACAGGAGTCGAGCCAGGGGGAATGATACACTACTACAGTCTCAAAGCTTGAGAAGCTGAGACCGGAGGATTGCCATGAATTTAAGGCAGCCTGGGCTACATAGTGAGTTCTGGAACCACTTGAGCTATAGAGCAAGACTCTGTCTCAAAGAAACCAACTATCTTGGATCCTTTAAGACTATATATATATATACTAGTATGTAGCCCTGTGGTTTTCAGTATAGGGTAATTTTGCTTCCCAGGAGACATTTTGAAAAAAAAATTTGTGATTCTCCTGGATTGTCATAATTGGAGGAGGGGAAGAGGCAGAGAGTGATATCTAGACCTCTACCAGGGATGCTTTTCTGCCCATTACAGTCCTCGTATACCTAAGGCAGTCCTCACAATGAAGAATTGCTTGGCACCAAGTGCAATTAGTACTTAGTAAATTGACCCCTGCTGTAGCCCTCAGACCATCTTCCCATGCTGTGGTCTCTGTTAAGGCCACATCTCTGGATGGATCTCTATTCTCCACAGTTGCACAGGCTAAGCATAAATAAACATACGTGTAAATACACGGAGTGTGTGAATACACGTGCGTGTATTATGTAAGTATATTTGACTTTAATTTTATCTTGGTCAGTGCTGGGAGGTGGGTTTATTTCTCTTTCCAGAAATACACCAGACTTACACATCAAGAGATGTGAGGAGAGCAAAAATAATTCTTTTTTTTTTTTTTTTTTTGGTTTTTCGAGACAGGGTTTCTCTGTGGCTTTGGAGCCTGTCCTGGAACTAGCTCTGTAGACCAGGCTGGTCTCGAACTCACAGAGATCCGCCTGCCTCTGCCTCCCGAGTGCTGGGATTAAAGGCTTGCGCCACCATCACCCGGCCCAGCAAAAATGATTCTTTCAAGGATGAACAGGAGCCCTGACTCGGGGCTGACTTTATTCTTTCTTCAGTCACATTCATGGCATCTCTAGATTTTCAAGTGGTTATAAAACCCTGTCGGGCTGGAAGTGCTGCCTTAATGGCCACTTTTGATCTCCTGTCCATACATGGGACCATTGATATCATTTACTTTCTGGCAGTGCAAATTGAATCTTATCCCGCTAGTTTCGCTTCTGCTGATTAAGTAACAGGGACAGACTTGCCAGTACCCACGAAGTAGGTTCTGGCTGGCCAGAAGTTTCATTTTTTCATTTTTCAGCAACTAAATTAGCTGTCCTATGAGGTAGTGTGTGGCATTTACTGTCTTCTTTCAATATTTTTATGTGCCTAAGTTGCTTTTATTCACATGGTGTTTTTTTCTGAAAATGCACAAACAGTTATTTTGTTTTTCTAAATGTAAGCCATGACGCATGCCCAGTATGACAATTCTGCACAAAAGAAGTCAGAATGGACAAAGACGGATTTAGCTAAATTTAGCATCACTGGCTTTGCTAAAGATGCTCCCTGCTTGTATAAGAGATAGGTATGCTGGGTGTGGTGGTATACAGAGACAGGGGTGTTAGTCTGAGTTCAAGGCCAGCCTGCTCTTCACAGTGAATTCTAGGACAGACCACACTACATAGAGAGACCCTGTCTCAAAAAGACAAATCAAAACAAAACAAAACAAAAAAAAAGCAAAAAAGAGGTGTATGGATAGAAGAAAAGGCAGAACACAGATAGAGGGACTCTATTTTAGCAGCAGATAGTATCATAGATTTCCTTCAGTTTTCATTTATTTTAATAGGATAAATAAAACGAACCTGAATTATTCTCTGTACTACATATCAATGTTTTATGACCTTATACTGACATGAACTCTTAGAATGTTCTGCTAGGCAGAATTTCACTCCATTGCCTACACTTTGAGACCAGCAGGGAAGCATTTCAGTTCAGAAAAGTAAATCCCCAGAGTGACTGGATCCAAATCCTTGAAGGCAGGACTCTGTTAGCAGAGCTCCCAAGCTTCTGAAGTCTTCCAGTGGGAACGCCAGGTGGGAACACTGGCAAGAAGAAGAATTATTGAAGAAAACATCCCAAAAGTTAACATCTGTGTACCTTAAAAGTATTATTTTGGGGGGAATTTATATAGATCAGTCAATAGAATGTTGACTTGCATAGGGGAAACTCTGGGTTTGATTCCAGCATCACCTACAATGGGTGTTCATGCCTGTTGGTCCAGCACTCAGGAGGGCTACTTTCTCTCCTTCCTGTCCTTTCTTCCCTCATTCTGACCTCTCTTTCCCTCCTTCCCTTTTCCCCTCCCTCCCTCCTTCCTTCCTTCCTTCCTTCCTTCCTTCCTTCCTTCCTTCCTTCCTTCCTTCC
>NW_026067918.1:5315563-5338269 GCF_014885135.2 Alexandromys fortis | reverse complement strand
TTTTTTTTTTTTTTTTTTTTTTTTTTTTTTTTTTTTTTTTGGCCCCTGAAAAGCCACGCAGCTTGAGAAATACTCAGAGTCTGGAGTAGATTCAGTTGACATCCGCCATCGCTGTCGCTTCTAGTAGATCATCCCCTTCACCCCAGAGTTTTTCTCTGAATATCTCCCTTATTCATCTCTAGCTACCTACCTACCTTATCAGTCAGAACCACGTGCTTTCTCCTGTTAAAAATGCTAACCTTTGCCCTAATCCATCAGATCTTTCTGCAGACATCTTTTTGTGCTCAACTTATCAATCCCTGTCCTACCCACCAGGCAAATGCCACTCAGCTCCAGCATCTCTTTGTTATAGACGGGCAAGTTTGCAATGCTGAGAAACGGCCTTCCTTCATTTGTTCTGTAAAAGCCTGATGCCGCACCTGGAGGTCAGGGTTCACTCTTTATCTCCAACTGATTTCGTTTGTGACAATTTAGACACGCCTGGTACCTTTTTTTTTTTTCCTTTTGTAAGAGAAAACACTAATCTATTGATATAAACACAAAACTTTAGAGTTCGGTCTGGCACTGTGGCCATTTGTCAACACAGGACGAGGAAGTTTTCACGGTGGGTGCCTGTTTTCCCCAGCCATGGGCTTTTCACTGGTTTCCAGAATGCCAAGCCTAGGAACAAGAGACTCCACCTTCCATGACGACTCCTCCAGCTGATAAAATCCTAGTTTAAACAATTAGAAAAATGAAGCTGCTTCAACAACCATACTTAAAATGTTTGACCTCTTTCTTTTCTCTTCTCTCTCTTTTCTACTTTCAACATAGCTTTGCTCATAAGCTGAAAATTGATTCCTCTTTTTTTTTTCCTCTCTCAAATTTGGTTATTTTTGAGTCTATAATTTAATTACCTTTTTTCTCCTCTTTTCTCCCTCCAAACCCTCCCATATATCCTTTTCCACTCTCCTTAGAATTCATGGCCTCTTTTCCATCAATTGTTATTGCATGCACCTGTGTTTTGTGTATACATGTTCCTAATATATATTCGTATACTTATACATGTTATACATATGTATTCCTAAATATAAACTGTTAAGTCCTCCTTGAGGATTTCATACAACATATTTTGGTCTTGTTCACTCCCTACCCTTCCCCCAACCATTCCCAGATTCCCCACAGCCTCTAACACCAGTCCACTTACATTCTCTTTCTTTAAATTTTTTTTCTTTAATCCTTCAAAAAATTTGGTGTATTTGGCTCACACTCATTCCTGTGTCTTTGACCCTCTGGTGCCCATCTGCCCATCTCAGCACACACTCCAGCCAGATGTTTAGGGACAAGGTCTGAAGCTGAGAATTTCCTCAAGGTGTCTGTCTCTCCAGGTTTCTGCATCCCCCCCCCCCTTTCGCTGCCACCGCCTACCTTTCTGGAAGGAGCCTTCCTCATGCGATAAAACTGTCTGTGCTGTTCACCTTGGGTTTTGTTCTTTCAACAGTCGTAGTCTCTTATAGATAAAGCTGCTCCTTGTTTGTATCTTTTTATTTAACGTTTTGTGTGCTGCATGTATACATACGTGTGCATTGCATGCATGTTGGTGTGTACATGTGGATGCACACGTATAGAGGCATGTGGATGTGTGGGGAGCATGAGCACTTGCCTGTGGAGGCTGGAGCTTCATGTTGGGTTCCTTCCTCGGTCTCTCTCCATCTTTTTCTCTGAGACTGGGTATCTCACTAAACCTGGAACAAGCTAATTTGGCTAGCTTGCTGGCTTAGCAAGCTCCAGATGTCTGTGTCTCTACACTGCATTCTGCTCCCAGCGCTGGGTTTGTCTTTACCTTTTTGCTTGGATTTTCAATGGATTTGGGGGATATCAACTTAGGACTTTATGCTTATAAGACAAACATTTTACTGACTGAGCCATGTTCTCAGAGACTTCTCTAGTTGTTTTCATATTTACTCTGCCTTTACTATCTTTTTTAAAAAATTCTGTTATTCCTTTGGGAGTCTCCCTACCATCCACCAATTTCATGATATCAAACTTTATTATGAAGAAATTTGTGCCTCAGATTTGAAAGGCGGTCCTGCTTCCAGTCTACCGTCTCCCTGTGTGGAAACTGCACCATTAGAGACTATTAGTCACCCTTACTCACCAGGCCCACGATGATTCTGATTCTTCAATCTTCCCATAATTTGAATGTCAGCCAAGCATTTATCCGATTATCTGCGATTTCGCCTTCCCTAGCATTTGCCTCATCAAATGTGTCAACTTTCCTTCAGTTTTATTGTCGAGTTCTATGCCCCATTTTTGAGATATTATAATCGCCCCCTTCACATCGTCTCCTAAAACAGTGCAAATGTCCCTGAACTCGGTTTCTTTCAGATAGAAGACGCTTTATGGTCTGTATTTATTACTGGACTCTATTTTAAACTATACGTCTCGTAGAGGATGGTATACGAAATATCCATGCCTCTCTGCCCGGAGCTAAATACAAATTCCTGTCCTTTCTGGTTTTTATTTCCCTGGAACATGTGGTCTCCAGCTAATTAGTAACAGTCTGGGGAAAATCCCACTGTTGCATCCTGGATCTGCTGACCTATGACCCACAAGGGAAACTTTGGATCCATGATGTTTTGATGTATGAAAATCAAATCCAAATAAAATAAAATAAGCGATGAACTGTTATCTGGTGTCTAGCTCGTCCAAATTCTTCATCAGCTCCATCTTGTTGCAGGCAGATTTGTCATAGACCCAAGTCAAGTCTTTGGGTTTGAATGCAAGCAGGGAGCTGATGGTTGTGTTGAAATGCAGCCACTAATTGTATTATCTAAGAGGTAAGGGGGGGGGATGTTGTTGGTCCTTGGTGAAGCCTGAAAGAATGCAAGACGATGAGGCTGCGTATGTTTGCCTTGAGCACAGCATCTTTCTGGGGACCTTGTCTGAGGTCCTGGTTGATATTTTGCAGGGCTCTTTGGTGGGGTGCATTTTTTCTTGGGGTTCAAAGCTTTGTCAGCATCTATCTCCATGTAGATTTATTTTCATGTAGTTTATATAGTGGTGTATTATTTGTATTTTGATAAATAAATCTTGGCTGAAGACCAGTAGCAAAGCTAAAGCCACTGGAGGTCAGGCAGTGGTGATTCACACCTTTAACCCCAGGATTTGGGAGACAGAGTCAGATGGATCTCTGAATTCAAGGCCACCCTGGGCTACATAAGATCAGTGCAGAAACAAATCCATGTGGTGGTGGCTCAAACCTTTAATGGCAGACCTAGGGAGTCACATGGCTTTAATCCCAGCACTAGAGGGAGTATAAAATGAGAGGAGAGAGAGGCGTAGTCTTCTTATTCTGCAGTTGCCCAGCTTTGGTAGAAGGAAAACTTCTCTAGTGGTTTGGCTGCTTTGTTTATCTGGTTTTCAGGCTGAACCCCAGTTTCTGTCTCTGGGTTTTTATTATTTCACTACAGATTTACTCAACTTTGGTTGTCTTTTGAATCTCCATTTTAAAGGGAGCTTTTAAAGCCGAGCTTTGAATTCCAGACAGTGTTAATTGTGCATCTTATTCTGCTTCTCTTGCTAGGATTTAATTAGGATGTATTTTCATGCTTGGAAATAGCTATGATTCCTGGATTCTGTGTTGTCTACCCTCTGTGTCTGTGTTAGTTTTGGTCCTTTGCTTTTTTTTTTTTTTCCTCCTGTGGAAGAGCTTACCAAGTTGACTTTGAACATGCTGGCTCAGAATTTTCACAAGCCACTTCTAAAGATCTTCAGTGCAGGGCGGGAGAGTCAGCCTAGCAGTTCAGAGCACCTGTGGCTCTTGCAAAGGACCTGGGTCTGATCCCCAGCACTTACGCGGATGCTCACTACCATCCATGACTCCAGTTCCAGAGAGTCTGGTATCCTCGTCTGACCTCTGAGGACACCTGACATGCATGTGGTACACTTACATATATGCAAGTAAGCGCTTATACATGTAACATAAATTTTAAGTTATTTCAAAATCTTTAGTGCAGATTTGAATTTTGCCACTCTCCTTCTGTTGCTATGTAACCCTTCCCTGACTCTCTCTTGAATTATTTTGGTACTTGTTATTTTGCTTGATTTCCTCTTGTTTCCTCTGTTGCTTGACTTTTATCCACCTTTTTCTTTAATATTCTCTAAGAAGAGCTGCAATTCTTTAATAACTGACATTTCATTTTTCCCCTCCACATGTCCACACAGAATTTCATTACTTCCTGAAAGGAAAGGCCACATTAGTAACAGGAACAGACAGTTGTCCGTCTCCATATCTACATGGTGCTTTTGTTTGTTCTCATCACTGACAGTTCCTTATGGCTCCTTTCGACCGATCCCTCCTGCCTCCTTTCCCACAGGGAGAAAAGGTTCCAGCTGGATTAGTCGCAGAAGACTTGATTTTCTTTCATGGATGGGAACTTCCTGCAGTGGTAGGAAGTGGTAGAGACGTGTGCATGTTGGCGGTGCTTTACAGGTAGTCAGCCTGGGATATTCTTGTTCGAAATGGAGCAGAAAGGCTAACTACCAACATTTTGCTTGAGGACTTTAAGGTGCAGTGCTCAACAAAGAGAGAGACAAGTCTGGAGTCCCATCACAGAAGCAGGGGCAGTCAGCTTCTCTTAGCAAAGAAGCAGCTTGTTGCTGGCTGAGTTAGAATTTAAAATTCTCTCTCTCTCTCTGTCACCGAAACACTTTTTATTATTTATTTATTTGTTTGTTTGTTTAGAGTTCACAGTTTGAGTGATTAACAGTCCGACTTTGATGGCTCTGCTTGTCTGCTCCCGAGGGCTTGTCTGGGCTACACTGCAAAGAAGAGAAATAGAAAGAAACCTGGTTGCAGGCAGAAAGGGCTAAGCACAGGTGACCTCACTTTATAAGAAACTATTTTCTCGGGAACTCCTTTCCATGAGGCAAGAGGAAAACATTTAATTTCTGTTGAGAGCGTTGTCCCCAGTGACTTCATAACCTCCTGGCAGACCCTACCTCTTCAAGGTCCCAGCACTCTTTGACGTTGTGACATTGAGGACCAAGGTGCCAATCCATAGTCCTTTTGAGAATACACCCGAGCCACAGCACCCACAACTGAAGGATTCCCGGTGGCACAGAGGTCATGGTGAACTTTTCAGTGAAAGGCCAACCAGATGACAGGATGGTATCTCTGAACAAAGAGTCTCTTGAGCACAGAGCATAATTTATTTGCCCCAGTATGAGAATTGGGAGAGTTGTTTGTGCCCAGAAATACCCCTAAAGGCAAGACATCCAAGGTTAAGACATTGATGCTAAAGTTGCAAGTAGAAGCAGACATTGTAGCAAGATGCACGTTAACATGGCTGTGACATGGAGTAGGATATCTTGGCTTGAATTTCATTCAGATCCACAATTTAGTTTCAGCAATTTCCGGAAAGTTCTCTATAGCTCTCTGAACCTCAGTTTACTCACGTGCTAGGTGGGGGTCGTCAGTTTTGGAGGGATGAATGGCATAATGTTTACAAGATGCTGACAATGGCACATGGCAGCTTTTTCTCTTGTGACTATTATTAATACCATCCGTTCCCTGGATGGAAAGTGAAGAGAACCACAGGAAGTGACTTTCCTCATTTTATCACTCCTCTGCATTGTACTTCCATTCCACTCCAAGCCGCAGACCGACCTTTGCCCTTTCCATCCAGCTTAAGAACGGAGCACATTAAAGATCCCGTGATCCATGAGTTTAAGGACCATCAGGGAAGTTTTACCAGGTAGTGACACGACAGTCTCGAGTCAAGGCAACATCTGCCCAAGTCGGGCCCTTCCAAACTATTTGTAACTTAATCTTGAATCCCGCCAGGTGTTCCGTGTGGCGGTGTACGTTTCATTTTCTCCTTGGGAAGGACTGTGTTTCTCTCCCTGCCTGCCAATCATAGCAAGTTTATGGGACATTCAATCAAAGGATGATAGGGGCCGGCAAGATGTTCAGAAAGCTGTTACTCAGCATTTCTTTGCAAACAAAAATGACATTCTTTGGTGACTTTAAAAACAAAAATGAAGACGCCAAAGAGCCGAAGAGAAAGTAGAGGTGAACAAACCATTATGAGGCAGGGGTGGGGTGGGAGTGAGGAGTCGGCTTGTGGCACCTCGAACTCAGGAAGCCAGGCGGCAAGAAGAATACTGGTGTTGCCTTCACGCCTATAGAGTGGCGTCATGGATGTGTTCTACGAGCATCTTGGCTACACTGTGTTTTGATTCACGATGGGTTTCTTTCCACACCTCTTCCCCCACATCTGCCCAGTGTCAGTCCCTTCTCAGCCCTGCTGTGATTGGTGCAGCACAATCCTTGGGAACCCAGGGATGCCATGCCCCTGCTTCTGTTTCTTTCCACCAAGGGAATGGAACGACTCATATCTGAGATCCTGGTACCTGAATAATCACAACAGAAATGCCTGCCCTCTATCCATCCATATAAGGCTTGGTGGATGACAATATTGACAATATTGTGATTGAGTCTCCCATTTGGGGGGGGGGCATGTTAGTCCCTTGTCTAAACAATATTTTTTTTTTGGAAGGACTAGGAGCATCTCATATTTCCCAAGCTGGTCTAATCTAATACACTATAACACAGAGGGTAGTCTCGAACTGCATCCTCCTTCATCCACTTCCCCAGGTTTATATGGAGTTGGGAATGAAACCGCAGGCTTTGTCCATGCTAGGTGGGCACTCTTCCGACTGAGCTCAATGACCAACTCTACTCCCTGTACTTTGCTAACCCATTCTTGAGCCCTGCAGGCTAGGCATGCTTATGCCCCTGTCATTGGCTCCTCTTCTTAGAAAGCACATCTCTAAGACAATTCTACGCTTAATCCTGTCTCCCTTTATCTTCTTGTTGAAGATACAGCATATTCTCCCAGCATACCCTGAGCATATCTGGTTTTTTCCCCACACATCATGTGTCACCATCTCACATAATACATTTTTTTGTAACTCAGGTTGACCTCAAACTTGTTGTGTAACTGAGAAGAATCCCAAACTTCTGATTCTCCTGGGTGCCGGGATCACAGTCAAGTGGCACCAGGCCTGTTTACACAGTGTTTGGAGTGGTACCTATGACTTGGTGTATGCCAGGCAAGAAGTCGACTAACTGAGCTACATAGCTAGCGCCAAGATACTATCTCGGGGGGAACTTTGCACCCAGTCTCCACATGGAAAAGGCACACATGGGATGCTCTCAGAACACACTCTCTGCAGAGTCCTTTTGTGCCTCAGTGTTCTCCCCCAGTCTCCTGTTTTGATGAAGAGACACAGAAGCCAATCTCCAGGGCCCTCGAGGGAAAGGAGGAGGCACTAACAAGCCACGTTTCAGAACCACGATGCTTGCCAGGTGGTGGAGGAAGGGGGAGTGTCATTGCAAGTCCCTCGCTCGTGGCTGGAGCTTGCCAGGAAGCTCGTGATGCACAGGACACTGGACTGCAGCTGCTGTTCCTTACTCCTGGGCCATGCCCTGGGATCCACTGCAGCTGGGGCTGATGGAAAGCAGATGTTGCGCTGTGTGGGGAAAACCTTCTTGAAGTGTGCCATGGGGCACTCGGACAGACACCCTTTCCTTTATCCCCCTCTCTCAAAAACAAATCAGGGAGGGAAAATTACAACCCGGTAACCCTGCAAGGGAACTTACTGCAACAGGTTGAAATCCCATAGTTTAAGGATTTGTGTAATTTTAACAGAAAAAAAAACCCTAGATAATGCGGCTTAAAGTTAAATTCAGTCAATTGGACAGTTCAGGAATTTTTTTTCATGTCAAGTTCTATTATTGCCGTTTGAAGAGTCTGTGTCTCTGACTTGTCATGTACCTTTTGCTGTAACACGGATTCTCTGAACTCCTTTCTTCTCCTTTCCCTATTTTTATTACAGCCTTTTGAATCCCAGCTTCCCAATTCCTCTTTTCCATGCAAACCATTGTAGGGTTTGTTGCTAATTAGTCCTCATACTAGTCTAGACTTTTTTTTTCAAAATACAGTTTAATGATTTTTAATAGCTAGCTCACAGGAACAGCACAGAAGACAGACAACATAGAAAACGTACTTGCATGTAGGACAACTCAGAAGAGTACAGTGATTGGACGAATGAAAGCTACTGTGTGGTAAAATGTAGCAAATACCATTTAGTTGCATCAGCAAGAAATTTACTTATTAAAAAAAAACCCAAATGCTGGCACTGTCCAGAAAATGTTAACAGGTTTATTTATAATTGTTACAAAGTTGAACTGTTGAAATGTGCTCACTGAAACATTTTACTTCCATTAATGCTTTACATCTTACATTTATATTAAAAATTCACACACAAATGAAAATGCAAAAACTGCCAATACCTCGTTTCTGTTCCCCGTTTTTCCACTCACAATCATATATACTTAGGTTCCTTTTGACCCCCTGGGAAAATATCTAACATTCAGAGCTGCTGATAACAGGAAGAAGAGGAAGAATTGTCTTGAGAATGAAATGTTTCCCCTCGTAGTAGACTCTTAAGTCTTACAAAAACATTCCTGCAACCGAGGAAGAGAGCTCAGCCAGCACAGTGCTTGCAGCACCAGCGTGAAAGCATGGGTCTAGATCTCTGCACCCACATCAAAATGTTGGGCAAGGTGGTGGCACATGTCTGCAATTCTGGGGGCACAGAGACAGAAGGATGTGTGGGGTTCTGTCACCAACCAGCCAGTCCAGCCATATGGGTGAGTTCCAGGTTTAATGAGAGAGTCAGTGTCAAAATATAAGGGAGAAAGGTCAGAAAGATACGGTGTCTGGTATTGTCTCCTGCTCCTCACATGTGTGTGAGTACCCTATACACACATGAACACACATATACAAGAACACATACACACACCTGAACATGCATGCATGTACACACACATACACACACACACACATGCAGAGAGAGAGAGAGAAAAAGAGAGATAGAGAAAAAAAAAGAGAGAAGCTTTTGTGGTTCCATTTGTCTTACCTATTGAATAAAGTATTTTTAGCTTTGAATATTAGCTTTGGCCTTTAGGACAAAACTACTGTAATTTAACCTATGTCCCACCATATTTTTAATAGTCTATTTAAAATGAATTTGTTTAAGTACTGATTCTGATAATTTTTTGTGTGTATGTGCAAAACTATCTGGTGTTTCCTTTCAATGTTCTTTTGGTCAAAATTGTTACAGGATCTGATATGATACTTGGCTAGTCTGATGGAGTCATGTGCTGGTCTGAACATGTCCCCTGAAGTTTACTTGCCAAATACTCAATTCAACAGAGAGATGTTTGAAGACACAGTCTGTTGAGAATTGGGAAGAGCCAGAGAACAGATCGACGTGGTTAGTGAAAATAATGGTTAGTTTTCCCAAGAATGTGCTGTTAGAAATCTTAGTTGTCTCCCCCAACACTTAGCCAGTCTCTCCAATTCTGATTTGTCAGCTACCTTCTGGCATGGTTTGCCATGGCATGAAGACCTTCACCAGACACTGGCACCATGTTCTTCAGCTCCCCAGTCTCCAGTACCATGCGCCAAATACATTTCTGCTCACATAAATCTCCCAGCCTGTGGTATACTGTTATAGCAACCCAAAATGAACTCAGATAGGTTGCCATAACAAAATGCCACAGGCTGTTTAGCTTAAACACCAGAAATTTATTTTCTCACAGACCTGGAGGTTGGAAGACAAGATTGAAGATGTCATCATTTGGGTGCCTTGTTTTCAATCTCTTCTCAGCTGCCGTCTCCCTGTGTCTCTATGATGTCATTCTTCCGTGCCCAGGCAGCCTACAGTGTCTTTTCCTTTCTTTATACAGATGCATGTTTTGTGAGTTGGCGTTTGGTCAAAGTGAAATAACACCAGGGGATGGGGGAATCAAACGATAGGAGGAAAGATGGACTATGGCTCACGGTTCCAGAGGCATCGCAATTGGGCAGATGGCTCTGTTCTTTCTGGGCCAGTTAGTAAGGGAAAGAATCACGACGAAGGGAAGAAGAAAGCAGCCCTACTGATGGGAGCCAAGGATTAGAGGGGCGCAGAATAAGGAGCACATTATTTCCTTTAATGCTGATCTCAATTGGACTCACCTCTTGATGTCCCCATGGCCTCCTAAATCTCATTAGGATTATGAGTCCACAAATGGGTTAACCTATCCATGAGGTCAACACATTCATGGCTCATTCATCACCTCCAACAGACCCGGCTTCTTAAGGATGAAGTCTTCATCATGGATTCTTTGGGGAATTATCCTAGAGCCAAACCACCTATACTCGGTTAGGCTCAATCCCTAATGACCTTATTTTAATTTAGCTGCCTGTTTAAGGGTCTTATCTGCAAATATGCTTATTTCTAGGTATTGAGGTCAGAACATCAACATACACATTTTTGGGAGACACAGTTTAGCACAGAACAACCCTCCAATTCCAAAATCGTACTCATCAGCAAATACAATTTCCTCCTTCATGTCGCATCTGTGTCCTGTAGGCATAGACTGAATAGCTTTTATCCAAAATGCTTGGCATTGGAAGAGTTTAGAATTTTGCATTTTTTCTTGAATGTTTGCATAAGCCTTTGGAAATGTGAGTATTTTGAAGTTCTGGATTAGAAACGCTCAACTTAATGCAAGTTTATCTTAATTGTTTTATTCTTTCATTTATTCCTCTACTGTATAGCAGTTCCCTCAGTAGATTATGATACGCTTCATGCAGTATCTTATATTCTTTGGCTGAGTAGGGGTTTCTGTGGACCAGTATAAATTCTCATCGTGTTTCAAACCATCATGGCATCTTGAAGATACTTAGTGAAGACTTCAGTCAACGATAGTGATCCGACATTGTGCATCAAACATTCATCTCAAATAATTTTGACCGTGCACTGTTATCTCTCATTTTGTGACGTGAAATAGTTAAAAATATATGCACTTCTCAATAGATATCACTCTTGTAACTTCTGTTCTGTCTTGCTGATATGGATTGCTACTTGATTTGCCTGGCTTTGTTTATTATGGAATTCATGACAGAGACGAGACAAAAATCTTTAGCATTGAGAAGAGTCATTCAGGAAAAATAAACTATTTGGGAAAAGAATCTGAACTGTAATGGGCTACGACGAGTCTTTAGAATTTTCTCAAGGTCAAAATCAGCAGGTTGAGTCCTTTCCTGTCTTTCATCAATCTGTTCACCTTCTACAGCATTGACCCCACACCCTCACTGACCTTAACACACTGTGTCCCAGTCTTCTCAGGTGGCATCTCAGTCAAGGCCCTGTAGTGATGCTCCCACCTACGAAATGCACTCAGTGTATTTATTTTAATGAGTGTGCGTATATGTACATATGTGCACATATATACATGCATGTATGTGCATGTGTGTGCAATGTCTATGGAGGCCAGAGGTGGGTGGTCTCTCAGTAGCTATTCTTTCTTTAAACGTAACCCCAGAACCTTTATTTTTACTTCTGGTTCATCAGAGAATGGACATTCTGGCTGGTTTGAAGCCTTTTCACAGAGTTGCTTTGATGGCAGCAGAAGATGAGTTTTAGAAGCTGGGTCATCTCCCATCTGCGTAGTCACAGTGGTGTGAAGCTCATGGTCACACAGCAAGTGGCCATTGCCTCCTAAACCCAAGGGACCGAAAATTTAATGTCAGTTTTCAGCAAAGTGCTAGCAAAGACTTTTGGGAGAGTAGCTATTTTTAAGTAACTATACTTAAAATAGAAGTTAAAGGAAAATATCCCCATAGTTTTTATTGCTATTAAAAATTTATTTCTTCTTATTCAAAATCAAGTCCATTCAGTTCAGAAAAAAAAAAAATTTTAAAAGATTTTTAGCATCAACTGCTCATGACCCTTGACCTTAGTAACTGTCTGTTGATTGGTTGGTATATACCTCATCAGATGTACACTTTGTGATTTTTCAATAACAATTTTAGTGAAATGGGTACATAGTCCTCATTGTTTCAAATCAGTATATTTGCTTAAATCGGTGTGGGAATGTTTCCATTTCAGTGACCTCAGATTATTATTTTGTAACCCAATGGATAAATAGACCATAATTTTCAACTAATCCCCTCTTTCATTTATTTTTCTATTGAATTAATGCAAACGTGAGTATCTCTGCCCATGTAACTCTGTATATATGTCTGACCCATTGCTTATGCGTAGAATTCCTGGATCTCAGGAATGTTAGAAGCTATTCAACGCCTTTATATATTTATCATTACTCTTTTTTTTCCTACCCAAAGATTTAACCTAAGCTTTCTCAACCAGAGAATTATTGCCATTTAGGAATGGGGTTTTCTGTGCAATGGACAGAAGATTGAGGATGTAGGATATTGAGCAGTATCCCTATTCTCTCACTAAAGGTTGGCAGTAGTAATGTTCTCAGTTATGATACAAAAATACTGAAATCTCCATAGTCAAATACCTGTTCTGGAGACAGCTTACTTCCCTCACTGCCTTCCACACCCTATATTTCTCTCCCTCACCCTCTCCCACAACCTGTGTCTCCTACTGAGTCCATTTGAGTAGCATATGAATATCAAACATAAGACTTTTAACCATGATTTAATAGTTAGAAAATAAATATTTTAAGTTTTATTTTTATTTTAGGTATATAGGTGTTCTTCTTGCATGTATATCTGTGTAACACACGTGTATAGTGCCCAGAAAGGACAGGAGGGCATTGAATCCCTTGGAACTTGAGCCACAGAAAGTTGTGAGCCACCTGTGGGTGCTAGGAATTGAACCCAGATCCTTTGGAACACCAGCCAGTGCACTTAACTCCTGAGACGCCTCTCCAGTCTCAGAAAATGAATTTTTTTTTAAAATACATATAATCTTATTTGCATCTTGGTCACCCAAGAAGTTTCCACATTCTGCATAAGGGGTGCCACACTCTTCCACTAATTTAGTCCATATTTATTGCTCTCCTTTTTCTGTAATTTTGTTTCCTTGTTACACCCTGGTGCACAGGCTGGGTAAGAAAGAAGGGCATAGTGATGCCTTCACTGGTCAAGAAGAGAAAGTTAGTGAAGGATAGATGTACTTTGCTTAGTACAGAATCAAAATGCATGGCAAAGAAACCTAAGGGGGGAATGTTTTATCTGTATGCAGGGTCTGAGGGAGCAGTCCATCGCTTTAAAGAAGGTCTATTGGCATGTGCTTTAGGGAGCTGGTCACATCACAACCACAGCCGGGACACAGAGGTTGAGTTAAATACTAGTACTCAGCAGCCTTCCTCCTTCTTACACAGTCCAGACCTCTGTGAATACGATGGCTGACATTTGGGGCAGTGTGGAATATTCCTTTACACTGGGTGCATATATGTCACTGTGACTGGTTTAATAAAAAAAAAGCTGAACAGCAAGGAGCTAGGCAGGATTTGGGGGGCAGAGAGAATGATGGGAAGGAGAAAAGTGGAGTCTCAGGAATCGCCAGCCAGACATGCAAGAGGCAACATGCCAAGTACAAAGATGAGGTAAACGAGCCGTGGAGCAGTGCATAGATGAATAGAAATGGGTTAATTTAAGTTATAAGAGATAGCTAACGACAAGCCTACGCTCTGGGCTGAGTTTTTATAATTAATAAGAAGTCTCTTTGGAACTGGCTGGCAAGACAGAAAAGTCTCCCTGAAGGGCAGGTCTTCCTTCCTTGAATAGATCTTTGATGTGGGAGTGTCTTTGATTTCATTGGTTAAGCAATAAAGAAACTCCTTGGCCCTGATAGGTTAAAACATAGGTGGGAGGAATAAACAGAATAGGATGCTGGGAGGAAGAGGAAGTGAGGTCAGACTCTGCTTTGCTCCCGGAGAGACCTGACAGCTCTGCTCTCTGGAGCAGAGACGCCATGCTCAGCTCTCCCGGGTAGACTCGACAGCTCTGCTCTGGAGCAGAGATGCCATGCTCCGCTCTCCCAGGCAGCTCCGACCCAGGATGGACGTAGGCTAGAATCTTCCCGGTAAGCGCACCTTGGGGTGCTTACACACATTACTAGAAATGGGTTAGTCCAGGTGTAAGAGTTAGCCGAGAAGAGGCTAGATAGAAATGGGCCAAGCGGTGTTTAAATGAATACAGTTTGTGTGTTGTTATTTCGGGCATAAGCTAGCCAAGCGGCCGGAGTGTTGGGGATGCAGCTTCGCCGCACCTATTTCAACAGATCTTCCCAGAAATTCACTTACAGACACACTCCGAAGTATTTCTCTCAGGTGATTGTAGATCATGTCTAGTTGACAGTCAGTAGTGGCTTTTAGAGTATGCTGGTGAGGACATAGAGACGGCACAGGAGAATGGAAGGAGATGAATGGCCTATGGTTATTGCTGTTGTATGCTGGGAGATAAACCAAGACCCTTTAACATTCAAGGAACTCTCTTCCACTGAGTTAAATGCAAAGCTTATGCACAGCTTTTTGCCTAGAAAACCTGAATCTAAAACAGTATAGTTTCTCCTCATGGTTGTTTGATGGTAGAAAACTGCCCTCACATCTCCTATCCATATTGCCTCAGTGGCAAATGAGAAAACAAAGGAAAACCTAGTCCACGACTTACCACGTGGCAAAGTTTCAGTAAGTGGTATTATTATGCATCTCAGTTATGTTCCCAAGCTTTTGCTCTGCACTCTGCCCTGGGTCTTTGTGTGTTAAGAAATCTACCTGTGCCACCTTGCAGCCAGCTACATAGGTAATATACATCAGTGGATTGGATGAGTGCACCATGCCCCGTGGAACCCGCACTTCTGAATGTAAGACTTTCCAGACATCAGCTACGATAGGTTGTAAAAATGAGGTATGTCTGGTCACGAGAGAATGCCTGCTTGCTGCCGTGGCAGCTGAAACACAGCCCAGTTTCTCTTTTCTATCAGCTCTTGTCCATTGTTAGCTTAAGGGGAGGGGTGAGATGAGGATGACCTTCTAAGCATGTGTCTTGCTGAACATAAGAGATAGAAAAACACAATTTCTGACTCACAGACATATTTTGGTAAACAAAATCTGATGAAAGCAACCAGGGTTCATCTGAAGAAAATAATAAAAGGAGGAGGAAAAAGAAAAGGGAAATGAAGATGAGGAAGAGGAGGAAGAGGAGGAGGGAGACAACCAATAAGAATAATGATAGCTGTGATCGTCCAAGCACCAAATCCATGCCAAGGATTTTTATTGATTGTTGTTAAAAATATGTAAGGGGAGACGCAGCCTGATTCCCAATGTAGAATCCTCCAGCCTCAGCCTTCTTAGAGCTGGTTATAGGCATACATCACCAGTCCTCCATATCAAGTTTCTTACAAAACAACACTGTCTTGAAAGACAAAAGACAACTCCTGAAGCAGGAATCTTTCTCCACTCAACAGTTGATGAAAGTAGAAGGCTCAAAAACCAAGTAAGGGCTGGAGAGATGGCTCAGCGGTTAAGAGCATTGCCTGCTCTTCCAAAGGTCCTGAGTTCAATTCCCAGCAACCACATGGTGGCTCACAACCATCTG
This sequence comes from Alexandromys fortis, assembly GCF_014885135.2. Taxonomy (NCBI): domain Eukaryota; kingdom Metazoa; phylum Chordata; class Mammalia; order Rodentia; family Cricetidae; genus Alexandromys; species Alexandromys fortis. Next base: position 5,322,814 of record NW_026067918.1, on the reverse strand, counting down.
TAATGAGATCTAGTGCCCTCTTCTGGCCTGCAGACATACACACAGACAGAATATTGTATACATAATAAATAAATAAATATTTCTTTAGCCGGGCGGTGGTGGCGCACGCCTTTAATCCCAGCACTCGGGAGGCAGAGGCAGGCGGATCTCTGTGAGTTCGAGACCAGCCTGGTCTACAAGAGCTAATTCCAGGACAGGCTCCAAAACCACAGAGAAACCCTATCTCGAAAAAAAAAAAAAAAAAAAAAAAACCAAGTAAGTTGTCTGCTATAGTTCACACGAACCAGTACATGATCACTAGCCCCTCTGACAAAATTCAGGCCCTATTTTCTCTTCTTTTAGCTGCCTTGCAGAATAAAATCTATCAATGACCCAGAACCCAGAATCACATAAGTGGGGGCATTTCCAAGCCAGTATTTTCATAATAGCTGCTGTCGATCCCGAAGATTAAGAAATGTCTGTCTTCCTGCAAGCATCTGGCTGTTAGTGCCTTTCCCCTTGGAGCATAGATACCATTCTTGGGTTGTGTAATATGTTAAGAGTGTCAGAGGCATCAAATCCTTTTCATTAAAAGTCTCTAAAATGCAAAACTGTTTTAAATGTCTCTTTACCTGTGAGTGGTATCTGGTAGTTTCCACCCACGCTACTGGAAAGTGGCTAAGGAATTAAATCTAATTGAGTCCTTCTCTTAAGGTGGATTCTTATTTTTATTTTGTGTACATTGGTGTTTTTGCCATGGGTACCAAGTCCCCTGCAACTGGAGTTATACATAGCTGTGAGCTGACATGTGCATGCTGGGAATTGAACCCAGGACCTCTGGAAGAGCAGTCCGTGTTCTTAGTCACTGAGCCATCTCTCCAGTCCCTTAAGGCGGGTTCTTTATGTTAAGTTTACCCTAAAGCTGTATGAAATACATTAGCAATGCTATTTACATAATTAATCCTCAGAGTTGAGCTGGGTAGTATGTCTCTGATGTCGGGTCTTGGGAATCCGTGGCAGGAGGATTGTAGTAAGTTTGAAGCCAAACTGATCTACACAATAAGTTATAGGCTAGTCTGGTCATAAGGAGACTCTCTAAAATCCATATAAGTGAATGAATATAAATAAATACTGTAGTACAATTTCAATTTTTGTAAATTATTTTATTGAATATGAACTGCTAAGCACATGTCCTTTGATATAAATTGTGAGCTTATATGAATATATAATTTACTGGGTGGTGATGGCATGCACCTTTGATCGCAGAACTTGGGAGGCAAAAGCAGGTTAAACTCTGTTGGCTACAAAGCAAGTTCCAGGACAACCAGAGCTGTTACACAGAGATACCCTGTCTCAAAAAAAAAAAAAAAAAACAAAAAACAAAAAAACAAACAAATAAAAAAAACCCATACGTGTGTGTGGGGGGGTATTCCATAAATGTATATTTATATGTAATTATTGTTGCTTATGGCCAGGTATGGTCACATATATGTAAACCCCAGAAGTTGGTGGGGAGCTTGTGAGTTTGAGGATATCCTGGACTACATAATGAGTTCTGGTCCAGCCTGGGCTACACAATGAAACAGTCTCAAAAAAAAAAAAAAAAGAGATAAAATATTTCCTTAGTTAGCCTTAGAAAGTAAAGGACTACTTCTGATACCCTATTTGATGATGAAAGTATATTCAAATAGATTCAGATTTTGAAATTCAACTGAATGTAAGAAGCAGGCCTTCAACAGTTACCACATATAGAACACTGCAGAAAGTCCAAGAAGTAGTAGAAACAGGAGAGGGCCATTGTTCTCAGTATCTCAGAATTTTCTAATCTGACATGTAAACATGCACGCACAATTATAGAAAGAGTATTACAAGCGCACACGCATTCATGTTTGCATGTAAACTGTATAACTTCCTGACAAATATATTAGTCTACGGCACGTGAAACACAAGACACAAAGCCCAGAGACAACCTCTCATCGAGTCCTTGGTTCCTAATGGAAATTTCTGCCGAACTATCTAGGAAAACTGAAGATTGCTTTCGGAGGACAATGGAGCCTTGAACACACATTCTCCAAGCGCACTCCATTTTCAAGGCGAGAGTGCTGAGTTTGGCACGGGCAGGGTTGCCCATAGGGCTACTGTTTATACTGCACAGCAAATAGCCACCTCGGTTCTACATGACTTCCAACCTTAAACTGTTACGGTGGGAAAGACATTTTCAACATTCTTTTTCCAAACCCCACACATTAAAAAAGCACCAATCCAAGACACATCCACCCTGTTGGGAATCCATCTCCTCTCTCCTACGTGTGGGCACTGACTACTCCGTCTGGAATTTGCTGGTGTGTAGGAGGCATGGAGTCTATTAGTTCTTGGAAACTTGACACCAAAAAGGGACAGGTAAGGCCACAGCAACCAAGTTAACTTTTAAAAAGAAGTTGTTTTGTGGATGTTTGGAAAAGTCAACTATTTTTTTTTAAATGAATTTCAAGTACTTAAACTCAGAGAAGGCTTGTTTGGCTTCTCTTACCTTCATGCTTCTGGAAGCCCACAGGCATGGTTATAAATTTGGGAATAAAATAACCACATAGAATTTTCATCTGCCTTGGAAAAGCCCGGAAAGAAGTGTGTTTGTGTGTGTGTGTTGTGTGTGTTTGTATATATATATAAAGTTTATTTTTAAAACAAGCAGTGTCAGATTGGAATATCATGTTTTCTAATTACTGATTTGTTGTGCAATCTTGATGGTATCTTCATGCTACGTACACAGATTCAGGTTTCTCTGTTTGGAAACTAGGACTAAATGTGGCCACGGGACCAGCATTTGGAGAGTGGAGCACAAGTGCTCAAAATGTCAGATTTGGACCAAGCATAGAGGACTTTTTACACAGGACTTTTGTGAACTAATTAAATGATATTCGCAGATAAGAAGTGGGAAGAACCACAAAGACGGTGAAAGTTCATTGAGTTAAACTGGCAAGGTTTTCAGTTCTTTTAGAATTCTTCATCATAGAATTTTATCCAGCTTGGGAAATATGAATACGGTCTTCTCCTAGGGAGCAGACAGGGTTTCTGGAATACACAAAACACAAATGATATAAAGATACCAGAAGTTAACGAAAGGAAGAAAAAGGCCAAAGGCAGATGGTGGCGTGGAATGTTGGCGGCACTGTTGAGTGAGTTTTTTCCTCTGTAGTTGTGTCGAGCCTGAGGACAGTCTCCTGTCTGCAACATGGAAGCAGCAGAATATCAGGTCCTAGCCTCCCAACCCCTGGCTCAACAAGTCAAAAGAGACCCTTTGGGGGGTGATCATAACTTCTAAGAGGAAAAAAATTCCATGCAAGAACCCTTAAATCCTACATGTAAGCTCTTCCCAAATCTCTGAAGTGTACATATTCAAGTAACATAGCTAAAGCTTAAAAAATGAACTTGAAATTCATGTCTTGAAGTCTGAGTTCAGTTAAGTAATACCTTAAAACACAAAATTAAACTCAAAGTGTGGGTCAGTAATAGAGGATTTGCCTTGAGTATCCAAGGTCCCGAGTTCCAACACTAAAGAGTTCAGGGGAAGAAAGGACTCTTTGAGCCAGATTTGCTGGTGCACGCGTGTACTCTCAGCACTGGGGAGGGAGTAGCAAGAAGATCGGGAGCTGAAGGTCAGTTCTGATTTATGTGGCAAGCTCAAGGCCAGCTTGGGTTATGTAAGACCTCACTCAAGAAATTAATTAACTGTCTAATTAATAAAATTAACCTAGTTTAGCCTATACATGATCTCCAAAGGAGTTGAATCCATATTTTGGATATGGAAGCAGTAAATGCAGATAGGGAAAATGTTCTACAATGTCTTTCTTTTTTTAATTTTTTTATTTATTTATTAAAGATTTCTGACTCTTCCCAGCCACTGCCTCCCCTTTCCCTCCCCCTCCCCCAAACAAGCCCCCCTCCCTCGTTAGCCCAAAGAGTAATCAAGTTTCCCTGCCCTGTGGGAAGTCCAAGGACCACCCACCTCCATCCAGGTCTAGTAAGGTGAGCATCCAAACTGCCTAGGCTCCCACCAAGCCAGTTTGTGCAGTAGGATCAAAAACCCATTGCCGCGAGGGGTGCACCCACACACTGAGACAATAGGAATGTTCTATCGGGAACTCACCAAGGCCAACTGGCCTGGATCTGAAAAAGCCTGGGATAAAACCGGACTCGCTGAACATAGTGGACAATGAGGACTACTGAGAACTCAAGTACAATGTCCTTTCATAACAACAGTACTTACGTATTGTTATAAAAAAATCAATAGTCTTTAAAGAGACTGAACTAAACTCCGAGTCTACGGAGAGCACCATTAGTATTTGCAGTGCCATATACCCTAAGTGTTTATTTGAGTGTCTGTCATCCCATTTAATGTCTGGAGGTCTTTTAATTTTCTCAGGATGCAAGTTAAAGAACCGAGGCTTCGGAAATTTCTTGTCTCCCTCACGTTTCCATAGGCAAAATGCTGGTAGTACATTGTCCATGCCGCAGTTTGCTTGGCCAGACCACAGACCACAGGCTAAGCTCTACAAAGAGGGGCGACCTTTTCTATTGTCTATATGACTGTGATGGCACCGTCAGTCTGCAACTGAAGGAGGAATTTGGTAGAAAAGAAATTGATAGATTGCTAGGAAAGTAGCAAGCAGACCCTGTTTTTTTTTTTTTTTTTTAAAAAAAAAGGAAATAAAATATTTTTTTTCTAAAGTGTCCATAAATTTCCCTTAGATTTGGGGCAGACACCTTTTATCCCATCATGAGAGACTTCCTGGAAAAGGGACCCATCTGCCTTGAAACAATGTGAAAATGTCAATTCAGGTTCTGAGCTATTTTCTTGCATGGGTGGTATTGATAGCAATTATATCTCGAGAACGTATTCTAGGTCAGGGATAGTGGTAGAGTGATTTGTATACTCAATGCAAATGCAGCATCTTAATAGTATGGAACATGCACCAGTATTCTCCTGTATGCAATTGCAGCATCCTAACAGTATGAAATATGCATTAATATCCTCCTGTATATAAATCAAAGCTGGAGCCCACTGAGATTAAAATCAGTCATCCAAGATGATTGTCTGAGAAGCGATAGAAATGAATTAGAAACTCCGCCTGGTTGTCTCTCCCTGACTGAGTTCTCAAGCTCCTCCATGCTCCAAGTGTGCTGGGATCTAACCTTAAAGGAGAGGACAGGATGGGCAGGGGAGCAAAGCCAGACTATGGAAGAGGGAGATGGGGGAGCCTGGAGACAGGTCTCTTTAATTTTTCTAAAGCTGTGCTGGAAGGCCCCTGAAGAGAGAGGTGTAGAAAGACCTTAGCCAGGGATGATTAATGTCTGACCCTTGAGAACTTTCTCCCAACTTCCACATCCAATTCATCACCGGGCCCTTCCAAGTCTTCCTTCTTGGAGTTCGTGAATATTCCCCTACAAATTCACTGCCATGACCATAGCCAAGGCCACCGGTATCAACCACTGTTCCTAGTGTTTGCCCCTGTCCCAGCTATTCTCTTCCCTAGGGAAGGATAGACTTTCTGAAACAGAAATCCAAACCTTTGTGCTCCCTGCTTAAACATCTCGCTGCTTCTCAGATTCCCCGTGTCAGAGTTCAAACTCCTTTTCACAGTTTGTGGAATCTGTCATTCTGTTCATGGGGGAATATGACTTCTAAGTTTTCGCTATCAAAATCCACCCTTTGATGAGCATCTCTCTAGGTTTTGAAATATTCCCAGAGCAATTTCATGGCAGGGTTAAACATCATAAGCATTATTTAAGATCCTTTTGAATTTGGTAAGCCTAACCTCTTTACATTTCCTTGGCTTGGCAGAGGGTCCGTGCTGGTCGTGAGAACTGTCACAGTTTTCTTCCCAAGATACCTAATATACCTAGTAGTGCAGCAGCAAGCACAGTTAAGTCAGCCCTTTTTGACGTAGAGTTTCATTTAATCCTTATCTCTCCTTGAGGAATGACGAGTAGGATGTGGTGGAGAACAGGGCAAACCTGGCTACTAAAATGATGCTTGGTTGCTCTCAGGGAAGAAGGAAGGTCTCTATGGATACGCAGGAAAGTTCTCAAGGATAGATAGAAGGCGATGGAAACTGGTGAGCCCTATGGAAGCTGTCCCTCAAAAACTCAGATAAAGAAAAGCCAAAAAGAGCTCATGGTATTTTACGACTTGCACGTGTGCATGTGTGTGTGTGGGTTTTTTTTTTTTTTTGGGGGGGGTGTTCTCTTTAAAGTTCGTGAGCCCGAGGTCAGGAAGTTCAAAGGACTGGCTTAATGATTTGGGACAATGAGGATAAAATAAGATAGAGAGAGCAGGGATGTTGGTTGCACTCCAGCCAGTGGTAAACAGTTTCAAGCTGGCAATGGTGCATTGGAAAAGAACTTCTAGGGAGATTGCTTGATACAGTGGGCAAGGTGGGAGGGGGCAAATGTAGTTTCCAAAAAGGATATGTGGGTAAAGATACTCTACTCTACCATTCGAATTTCATGTTCTAAATCATGGGCCTCCAAATAGAAAAGAAATAAAGAAAAGCAACATTTTCAGGAAGAAATGCATGAAATTGAAAAACTTCATGAATAGATATATATGCACAATAAAAATCCATACATGTATAAGTATATGTATTATATATAGCATATATTATATAGTATATATAAAATATATAGCACATATATATCTCAAAAAATTTGACCGGGAACTCAAAGAGTTATATGGGTAGACTACCATGTTCAATGCACTAGTTTATGAGAAGCAAGCAGCCAAGCAAGCTAAATGCCTGCTGACAATTGAATCAGTATATAAAATATGCTACCCAAGAGAGAGAGAGTATTGCTCGGTTAGAGGAATGTTTGTATAATACATACAAAGTCATAGGTTGGATCCATAGCACTATATAAATGAGTGTGGTGGCTCACACCTTTAATCTCTGCACTCAGAAGGTGAAGGTGGGAGGACCAGGAGTTCAAGGTTACTCACAACTATGTAGTGATCCTGAGACCAAACTCAACTACTTAAGACCCCCATTACCCGCCAGGTGGTGATGACACACGCCTTTAATCCCAGCACTTGGCAGGCAGAGGCAAGTGAATCACTGTGAGTTTGAGGCCAGCCTGATCTACAAGAGCTAGTTCCAGGACAGGCTCCAAAGCTACAGAGAAACCATGTCTCAAAACAAAAAAAAAAGCAAAAAGAGATCCTATTACGCCTCACCTGTATATGTACATATGTATTTATACAAAATCTATTTGTTT